>NC_090651.1:146805483-147060483 GCF_040937935.1 Hyperolius riggenbachi | reverse complement strand
GTAAGAATAAAGCCTGATGTATAGTTGTGTCACTCATCGAGATGGTCAATTAAATGGAAATAATTCTGCGTTGATGCTGGTTTATGCAAATGTATGCACTCCTTTTGCTCATGAAATCAAATAATTTGATATGTTGTTAAAATTTGGTTTGGTGACTACGAATGACCTAAGACTGATGAAAAGTTTTATACATTCCCGGGGCTTCCTCCAGCTCCCTTCAGGCTAATCCAGTCGCTGTCCTCCTCCGCCACCTGGATCTTCTGCTACGAGTCCCAGTAATTCAGCCAGTCAGCGCAGTCTGGCCGCGTGCTGCTCCCACAGTCAGGAGCGTTCTGCATCTGCGCAATAGTGCTTCACAGGTGAAGTATGCTCCCATAGGCAGAGTGTGTGCATGCGCACTACACCAGACTGGCTCAAGTACCTGGACCCATAGCGAAAGATCCAGGTAGCGGAGGAGGACAGCGAGGGACTGATTAGCCTGAAGGGGGCTGGAGGAAGCCCTAGGTATGTATAAAACTTTAATTTCATCTGTCTCAGGTCTAAGTTACACAGTAGTACAATACTCTACATATGCACTCCTCACAGAGCTGCAGGGAATCCACTGAGAATGCTGTGCACATTGAACACAGAGGTGTTGTCTATCACCCATAAACCTGGTTCAGATTGTAATGTGTAATAGAGGAAGAATCGCCTCATTCTCCTGCAGAGTACCTGCACATCACTCTTACATGTACCCTAGGGCCTGATAGATGTTCTTTGTTGCTGTCTTCTACAAGTACTCTTATCAAGGACTAGTTTTAGTGTATGACTAAAAGTATTATAGGCAGAAGATCAGCCGACTAGCCAGGTAACTGGTATTGTTTACAAGGGAATAAATATGGCAGTTTCCATATCCCTCTCACTTCAGCTGTATTTTAAAATTCCTACGCATTGGCAGTTAAGAGATGCATTGCATGTTACATACTTTCAATCAACAAAATTGTAATATGCAAATTAGAGGAGTCTGAGTCGGTGGAATCCTAACCTGAGGAGTCGGAGTCGGTGGATTTATGTACCGACTCCACAGCCCTGGATAGCTGCAGCATGGAGATTTGTCTAAACTCTTTGGAGGGCAGATTTATCAAGATCGGAGAAGTTTTCAGGATCAGCCAATTAGGTTTTAGTTGTCAAGTGAAACAAGGCTTCTTACTGGCTTTTACTTTTGCATCCTCAGTTGCCTGTAATATCCGGCATACCTTATGCTTGAAAGTATTCCTCTATTCTACTGAATGTACAATATTCTTATGTATTTGTCACTTTATTTTTTTTCATCTGAAATTAAGCTTTTTTACATACACTACGCAAAATACAGGAATCATGATAGCACACTCAAAAACTACAGTAGCATGACAGTAATCAGATTTTACTGATGTGACTATCTGGGTAGCCAGGCCCTGTCTGAGAGTGGACATTATCAATGAGAAGCAAATAATTCTGGCTTGCTTGAAAATTTCATGTTAACTGTATGCAGCTTGGAGTTGGCCAGTCAAATTTTCTTCCTGTCAGGTTTGGTTAAGTATTTAGCTCCGTACAGTTTGAATGAAATTTGCATCTCATTCATGAACACTGTGAGCTGGGGGTGCTTTGTGTGTATTGTTGAACTTTTAATACATGCTCTGACTTGTCATCCAGGCAAATTTCTGTTTTTTTTATTTATTTTTATTTATTTTTTCTTCGGTTTCTCTTGCAGTATAAGAAGATGTTTACTTCTGAAAGTGGGAAGCTGGGGACAGCTGAGAGATTCATAGCTGGGTCAATGGCAGGAGCAACAGCACAGACCTCTATATATCCCATGGAGGTACGCCAATTACCTTTCTTCATACTAGAATCTGTTCACTTACAAGGGTTTTGGTAGACGCTGGTTCTAATGTCAGTAGAAAAAATGGACAAAGCAATAAATAGTCAAAACTGAACATCCCAACAAATCTGACTTAAATGCAAGGCAAAAATGTACAGTGTGGAAGGCTTACTGAATTACTGAGGTCTGAGAACATAACCCCTTTTTTATTTATTTATTTTTTTAAGTTTTTGCTGGAGTGGGAGTCTGCAACACTCACCTGGGTCATGTCAGAACATAGTGGAGTTGGTGAAATATTTGTACATGAAAAGTAGCAGCAGTGCAGCACCTGCACTTTTTTCTGGCGGGGGCGGGGGGGGGGGGGGAAATAAATCCAAGCTGCCTTGTAATTAGAAGTAGGGAATTCTTGTTTATTGCAAATGCGTGTGACTGCAGCATCACAAACACAAGGGGTGGAGGTGCCAAGTAATGTTACATTACTCTAAGGTATAAAAGTAGAGGTAAACTTGCCTTTCTGGATGAATAACACCACTGAATTGTAAAATATTTTATTCAAGCACAATTGTTCAGGATGACAACGCATTTCATGGGTAATTTGCCCGTTTCTTCAGGTCGGTTACAAAGATGTGCCTAAAAACAAGTGTATATTTACTTGGCTAAATATCCACGTTACATTTTAAAATCCTATATATAACAGGCATAATCATTCTAATAAAATCCTTCCAATAAGATCATACCCTCCCTTTTAGATTTGTATAAATCAAATTCTTTAACATATTACAATAAATGCCATATTCTACATGTTGTATATATTGGAGTTTAAAATCCTATTCATATAATGAATGTATACATGTATTAAGGGCACAGATCTCTGTGGACATAAATTATTATTTTTTGGTTCTGTAAAAACTGCTTTTGTGCAATTCCCATTGTGATAAAATGTGGTGACCATTATTCTTTTACCCATCATTTTTTATTTCTTGGTGCAATTAAGGTTTGGCAGGAAATGTGTGCAGTGCAAGTAGTGTCTAAAATCTAGCCCTTTTAGGGCCAGTCTAACCCTCTAAGTAACATAAAGTGCAAACTGTGAATTAAAAAAATATATTGGAGGACTTACTAACTATACCTCTAGTTGTAATCTTTTTCATAGTAAATCAAGGGCTGCGTGCTGAAAGGACAACTGTAGTAGAAGGTATATAAAGGCTGCCATATTTATTTCCTTTTAAACAATACCAGTTACCTGGCAGCCCTGCTGGTCTGTTTGTTTGCAGTAGTGTCTGCATAATGCCAGAAACAAGCATGCAGCTAATCTTATCAGCTCTGACAATAATGTCAAACGCTTGATCTGCTGCATGCTTGTCCAGGGTCTATGGTTAAAAGTAAGAGGCAGAGGATCCGCAGAACTGCCAGGCAACTGGTATTGCTTAAAAGGAAATAAATATGGCAGCTTCCATGTCCCTCTCACTACAGTTGTTCTTTAAATGGGGCCATGCGAGTGCAGGCACCATATTGAGCTATTGCCATTGCAGGTAAAACCATGTTGAGCTATTTTATAGGGTTTGCACTTTATATCACAGAGGGTTTGACTAGCCCTAAAAAGGCTAGGACGTAGACTGACAAAACCGGTTTTATATACGGTATATTTTCCCTCCTCTTTTCTTGTTTTGTACAATAGTATTTTAAGGAAAAGTCCTGTATGTGAAGAGGAAATGTACACTGTGGGATAAAAACCAGATTTTACCGGAATTATTTTTTTTTTAAGGTTATGAAGACTCGTTTAGCTGTGGGGAAGACTGGGCAATATAACGGCATGTTTGACTGTGCAAAGAAGATTCTGCAGAAGGAAGGCGTGCTGGCGTTTTATAAGGGGTATATACCCAACATCCTGGGTATTATTCCGTATGCAGGCATTGACCTTGCCATTTATGAGGTATTCATTAGACTTTTTGCCTTATTTTAGCAATACATTCTGTATATTTTTATGTCCACAATCAAGTAATAGGACGCGGTGCACCACAGATCAAAAAGGAACTCTAGGCTAAACACAGCACAGGCGAAATAAATACATACATACCTATCTGCACAAGTAAAGTTTGTAAGTACTTTTACAACACGTTAGAAATAGTGCTGTATGCCTCACAAAAAAGTGGTCTCATGTATACTTGCATGATGTCCCTGAGTAAAAGCAAAGCAAGTGTGAAGATACAAGTTATTGCTTATTTTACAAAGATAATCTAAAAAGCATTGGCCATAGTTGTTGGTTATCCTAGAAATATCATAAATCGGATAACAGTGATTCAAATTAGGGGTTTTCTATCATTCGTTTTATACATGTCGCCAATCATTATTAGTTAATTAGTCATCCAGCTCATTTAAATTAGAGGAAAGTAGTCTGCCTTTTCTATTATTCTGTCGCAATTACTGTATATACTTGACTAAGTCTAGAAATTTAAGTCTGATTCACTAAATAAAAGTATAGGGGTCGACTTATACACAAGTCACAAGGAACACGGAGTAATGTCTAACTATTAGTGACATTCCCATTTACAGCAATTTACTCTTGATAAAGGAAATGCCAAGACAACACAGGTCTGAAAGTCAAGGAAAGGGATGGGGAAATACTGGGCTGCTGGAGGGAGGGGGGGGGGGATGATCGGATAATTGCTGCACTTGGGGGCCTGGATGAGTTATCAGCTGCACTTGAGGGACAGGAGGGGCTAGTGGCTTCAATACTGTATGCAATGCAGTCATTAATCCCTCCTGTGCCCCAGGTGCAGCTGTTAATTCTTACTGGTCCCCAAGTGCAGCCATTAACTTTGCTGGGTAGACTTGTACTTGAGTAAGTAAAAAAATTCCAGCTTAAAGTGAACCTCCAGACTAAAAATCGACTCAGCAGCACTGAAAAGGCCTGGTGTTTAACCGTTTCACAGCATCAGAACTTTGTTTCACTTATACAAGCCTCATTTTTAGCTGCACAGAAGAAAACTGCCCGGGCAGTTTCCCCCTTATGCTGTGCAAAGCATGATGGGATTTCTGATGTTGTTCTCGTTCTGCTGTTTTGGTGCATTTTTTTTTTTTTTTTTACATTTTGAATTTGACATTTGAAGCCTAACGCGTGCAGCTGGGAGGGGTTATCAGGACACAGGACAGTTGGAACTGTGTCTCATGCTCCCTGTCACCTCCTTTCAACCAAAAAGATGGCTGCCCCATGACAAAGATGGCAGCCCCCATGAATCACAAACATTTGCCTGTTCTTTTAAAACAGGGTGGGTAAAAGATTATATTACCTATCTATTCTAATTAACATAACGTAACTTAATGACAATGTTTGTTTAGGCTGCAGTTCCCCTTTAAGAGGGTCAAATGTTGGAGTCGACTTATACTTGAGGTCGACTTGTATTCAAGGGTACAGTGGAGGAAATAATTATTTGACCCCTCACTGATTTTGTAAGTTTGTCCAATGACAAAGAAATAAAGTCTCAGAACAGTATCATTTCAATGGTAGGTTTATTTTAACAGTGGCAGATAGCACATCAAAAGGAAAATCGAAAAAATAACCTTAAATAAAAGATAGCAATTGATTTGCATTTCATTGAGTGAAATAAGTTTTTGAACCCTCTAACAATAAAAGACTTAATACTTAGTGGAAAAACCCTTGTTTGCAAGCACAGGGGTCAAACGTTTCTTTAATTGATGACCAAGTTTGCACACATTTTAGGAGGAATGTTGGTCCACTCCTCTTTGCAGATCATCTCTAAATCCCTAAGGTTTCGAGGCTGTCTCTGTGCAACTCTGAGCTTGAGCTCCCTCCATAGGTTTTTTATTGGATTAAGGTCTGGAGACTGACTAGGCCACTCCATGACCTTAATGTGCTTCTTCTTGAGCCACTCCTTTGTTGCCTTTGCTGTATGTTTTGGGTCATTGTCGTGCTGGAACACCCATCCACGACCCATTTTCAGTTTCCTGGCAGAGGGAAGGAGGTTGTCGTTCAGGATTTCACGATACATGGCTCCGTCCATTTTCCCGTTAATGCGATTAAGTTGTCCTGTGCCCTTAGCAGAAAAACACCCCCAAAGCAAAATGTTTCCACCCCCATGCTTGACGGTGGGGACGGTGTTTTGGGAGTCATAGGCAGCATTTTTCTTCCTCCAAACACAGCGAGTTGAGTTAATGCCAAAGAGCTCTATTTTGGTCTCATCAGACCACAGCACCTTCTCCCATTCACTCACAGAATCATTCAGGTGTTCATTGGCAAACTTCAGACGGGCCTGCACATGTGCCTTCTTGAGCAGGGGGACCTTGCGAGCCCTGCAGGATTTTAATCCATTGCGGTGTAATGTGTTTCCAATGGTTTTCTTGGTGACTGTGGTCCCTGCTAATTTGAGGTCATTCACTAACTCCTCCCGTGTAGTTCTAGGATGATTATTTACCTTTCTCAGAACCATTGACACCCCACGAGGTGAGATCTTGCGTGGAGCCCCAGAGCGAGGTCGATTGATGGTCATTTTGTGCTCCTTCCATTTTTGAACAATCGCACCAACAGTTGTCACCTTCTCTCCCAGCTTCTTGCTAATGGTTTTGTAGCCCATTCCATCCTTGTGCAGGTCTACAATTTTGTCTCTGACATCCTTGGACAGCTCTTTGGTCTTTCCCATGTTGGAGAGTTTGGAGTCTGCTTGATTGATTGATTCTGTGGACAGGTGTCTTTTATACAGGTGACTAGTTAAGACAGGTGTCCTTAATGAGGGTGACTAATTGAGTAGAAGTGTCTAACCACTCTGTGGGAGCCAGAACTCTTAATGGTTGGTAGGGGTTCAAAAACTTATTTCACTCAATGAAATGCAAATCAGTTGCTATCTTTTAT
Organism: Hyperolius riggenbachi; assembly: GCF_040937935.1. NCBI lineage: Eukaryota > Metazoa > Chordata > Amphibia > Anura > Hyperoliidae > Hyperolius > Hyperolius riggenbachi. Next base: position 147,053,782 of record NC_090651.1, on the reverse strand, counting down.
TTAAGGTTATTTTTTCGATTTTCCTTTTGATGTGCTATCTGCCACTGTTAAAATAAACCTACCATTGAAATGATACTGTTCTGAGACTTTTCATTTCTTTGTCATTGGACAAACTTACAAAATCAGTGAGGGGTCAAATAATTATTTCCTCCACTGTATACTGTACCTTTTTGCTTTAAAGCGGATCCGAGATGAAAAACTAACTATAACAAGTAACGTGTCTATAGATCTTGTCTAAAGTTTAGATCGTTTACACAGCATATCTAGCTACAAACAGCTTCAAAAGTTTGATTATTTATTCCTGTGATAAAATAAGGGCAGCCATGTTCTGTTTGTCACAGGCTGAGGGCTGGAGATGCTATCAGCTTGCCTGTGTGTAAATTCAGTCACCTCTCCTCCTCCCCTCTGCCTCTGAAATCAATGGCTAGTAACCTCCTCCTCCTGCCCAGACTGAGCTCCTGTAAGCCCTTGGCCAAGGCACTGTAAAAAGCTGTGGGCGAGGCTTGTTTAGTTTATAGGGAATTAGAGTATTAAAACAAAGTATTTGGCTTGAGGAATGCCCTATAAACTACATGAAAGGAACACAATTATGCAAGAGTAAAAGTTTATCTTGGATCCACTTTAAGGCCTGGTGCACACCAAAACCCCCTAGCAGATCCGCAAAATGCTAGCAGATTTTGAAACGCTTTTTATTTTTCTGTAGCGTTTCAGCTAGCATTTTGCAGTTTTGTGAAGCGTTTTTGGTGTAGTAAATTTCAGATATTGTTATAGTAAAGCTGTTACTGAACAGCTTCTGTAACAAAAACGCCTGCAAACCCGCTCTGAACTGCCGTTTTTCAGAGTGGTTTGTGTTTTTCCTATACTTAACATTGAGGCAGAAACGCATCCACAATCCCAAAAAATGCCTCACCCCGGGAGTATGTGTTTCTGCAAAACGCTTCCTGCTCTGGTGTGAACCACCCCATTGAGATACATTGACCAAGCGTATCCGCAGCCGCAAGCGGCTGCAGAAACGCTGAAAAAGCCGCTCGGTGTGCACCAGCCCTAAGAAGGCAATCACACTAAGCATTGCTTTTTAGTAGGAGGGCTATTCAGTCTTTTAGTCTTCTATACTTTCCTAGTAGTTTTGGGTCACCCCGAGCTGCTTGGATATTCTGTCCCAGCTATAAATATATGGTCTGGTACAATCCTTTATGCAGTGAAGGCTCAAAAACACAGTCCTTTTTTGAGGCAGTCCACCTTGCCTATATACACCTGTGTTACTTTAGAGAAAGGACTTTATATTGGCGCAAAAAAGAGGAACTACAATGCAATCTTGCAGTACAAAAAAACTTTCCAAAACTATTAACACACATGAAGTGACAAAGTATTAAAAATAGTTTCTTCAGTTCCACATTATCAGTCTTCATACAATAAGCAGTATATCACAGACAGCAATAGGGAAGGCTGACAGGTGTTATGATCTGGCTTGGTTTGATGAATAGTTGCGACCTTATTAGGCGTGTGTTTTTATAGGCAATGACCTGTTCATTTCGGGCTTTTTTTATGATATATATGCCCTTCATCAGGCCGTAATACACAGTTCTGTATGGCTCAACCACATTTGAAACAAAAAAACAGAGCTAATGTCACAAAGGTAAAGGGGCATCTGAACCAACCAGATGCACGCCATGGCTATCCCAAGAGTGTGATTAAAGAGACGCTGTTAAGTCAGGAGCCCACACAGAACATGAACTATTGAAAGGAAAGACCGAGTTGCAAATATTAAGAAGTCTAAGAAGTTCGTGGAACTGTAACCAACCACCCTGGATCAGAGACGGATTAAAGTGAAATGGGGCTTTAGGCAAGTAACAACTTTGGGCGCACTGTTGATGGCCACATGTCTCCAATTTTGGTAATCTTTGGTGGGGACGAGCATCAACTAGGCCCTTATGGTCTCTCCAGACCTGAGGCAGCTGCCCAAGTTGCCTTGTGGATGATGCGGCTCCGCCCTGGATGTGTCTAAAAGCAAAATCAACCTCAGAATGAGCAGAAGAATAGTGAGAATGAGAAACAAAAAGTCAATGAAAACTTCTAAAGAGATGCAAGCTTATTTACAAAGGCAAGGTCCATCAGGCTCTATCTAGCAAGAGGATTTCCAAGGACAATTTCCATCAGGCTCTATCTAGCAAGCTAATTTCTAAGGGGCAAACTAAATCAGGTCTATCCAACGCCTTTTAAGTGAAAGAAAACCCGAGTGGACGCCACCGTGAAAAAGACAAACATTAAAAAAAAATATTGACTTATGCTAAAGTGCATATTGATAAGCCACAATGGTTCTGGTAGAATGACCTCTGGTCAGATGAGGTTAAAACGTCTACTTTGTCCACAGATGAACATTGCATTTTCAAAGAAAAAAAACGCTGGATGCTCCGTTATGTTTTGAGGCTGTTTTTATGCTTTTGACATGGGGTGACTAGTCTATGTAGGTAACAATAAAATCTCAAAACAGACATTCTGGAGCTAAATGTACTGTCCAGTGTCAGAAATCTGTGTGTGTTGCTGGCTATACTTCCTTATAACCCACACCCACACAGGGAAGAAAACACTGGACTGCCCTGACCTGGGAAGCGCGTAAAATGAGCTGTGTTCATTTGGGCACTAAATAGAAATCCTCAGCACTTGCAATATTCTCAGATCAAACTATTCCTGGACAACCTGCAGTGCTCAACAGATAGTGGTAGGCAGGTGACTGACACCAATACAACCAGACAGAGAATCATCAGCCCTGTAGAATTGCGCACAAGTTTATTCAGACAAATAACCGTTAAAAAGTTGATATACAACACTTACCGTATTTTTCGGACTATAAGACGCTCCGGACCATAAGACGCACCTAGGGTTAGAGGACAAAAACCAAGGAAAAAAATAATATACTAAGCCTGGTGCGTCCATGCTGCAGGGGCGTCTTATAGACTTTCCCCCCCACAATTATTATGTCTCCCTTGTGCCTTCCTTGTTTCCCTGTGGTCTCCTCTGTCCCTCTGCTGCTTTTATGTCCCCCTTGTGTCCATTGTCTCCCTGTGCCCTCTGGTGTCTTCTTGTATCCTTTCCCCCTTCCTCTAACCCCATGTCATCTGTCCCTCTTCCTCTGTCTCGATTGTCCTGTTTCCTCCATGTCCAGTGTCTGTTATCCCAGTGTCTGCTATCCCTGTCCTTTGTGTTCCAGTGTCTGCCTGTCCCCCTGTGTCTGTTGTCCTCCGTGTCCAGCCTGTCCTAGTGTCTGCATGTCCCCGTGTATTAAATACATTCACGTATCTGCAGCTATACTCAGGCTGTCCTGCCTTATATACATTTTTGTCTGTAATGTCCCCGGGTACTACCGTCTACCGCAAGTGGAAGTCGTCTACAGCAAGTGGAAGTCCGCACAACATACCATACATGCAGCTATCCTCAGGCTGTCCCCGCCTTCATCACCGCGCTGTCCCCGCCTTCATCACCGCGCTGTCCCCGCCTTCATCACCGCGCTGTCCCCGCCTTCATCACCGCGCTGTCCCCGCCTTCATCACCGCACTGTCCCCGCCTTCATCACCGCACTGTCCCCGCCTTCATCACCGCGCTGTCCCAAGCACTTGGATGTCCGTGATGTCCCCGGCCGCTATTACTGATGCGTTCCTAATCAGGAAGTGTCCCGCTCAGCGTTGCCGATAAATGGGGCAATCAGACGGGGACGCTGGCCCCAACTGCCAATCACGCCGCACACTCTCCACTGTGCACTCTACAGTGATTGGTCCCAATGACGGAGAGGCTGTCCCGCCCTCTAGCCATCTCATCCTATTAACAGAGTTGCTAGGAGCAGTGTGCGGCGTGATTGGCGGTTGGGGCCAGCGTCCCTCGTCTGATTGGCCCATTTATCGACAACGCTGAGCAGGACACTTCCCGATTAGGAACGCATCGGTAATACCGGCCGGGGACATCACGGACATCCAAGTGCTTGGGACATCGCGGTGATGAAAGCGGGGACAGCCTGAGGATAGCTGCATGTACGGTGTGTTGTGCAGACTTCCACTTGTGGTACTTGTGGTAGACGGTAGTACCCGGGGACATTACAGACAAAAATGTTTTTAAGACAGGACAGCCTGCAGCTACGTGAATGTATTTAATACATGGGGACAGGCAGGACAGGGGAAGGAGGCGCAGGTCCCAATATGTAGTATTCGGACTATAAGACGCACTGACTTCCCCCCCCCCCCCCCCCCCCCCCCACACACTTTTGGGGAAGAAAAAGTGCGTCTTATAGTCCGAAAAATACGGTACATTGTGGGTCCCTGCAACAAGGACCCGGATTTAAAATATTGTAACCAAAGTATACATTAAGAACACAGTAATGCAGTCAAAGAATGCCCAGTCTCTCTTCTCTACCAATTTTGGTGTTGTGCCATCGTCAGGGATCCATCAGGGTGATGGACCCTTGACGATGGCACAACGAGAATTTTTCTTTGTGGAAGGGTACCAACAAATTTCTTCAGGTTTGTATATGTAAATTATACTACCTCCATCGGAAAATGTTATTTTTGCAGTGTGCGTCCTGTAATTCCCACAACTTTCTTATACTATGCTATGGTAACATCCTGATTTTTGTGGCTCTGACTGGTTAGTGAGTTGCTGTCTAGTGAAAGTGATTCATTGTGCATTGAGGTGATTCAGGAACTTGACATAGAATATGTGTTTGTGTTAGCATATTTGCTGCTGAGTGCGGTAAAGGGGCCAGAACCACAGGACACTAGAAATACTCTTGCAGGTAAAATCATTTGTTTTTAAATGGTATATTTTATAAAGTTCCTGAAGCTCTGCTGTCTGGTACATAGGTTTGCAAACCTTTGTTAAAGGTTTATCAGTTAAATCCTCTTTTGCATTTTGGTGAAAATTTGGAAAGGTAAAACAGAATGCAGCAATATTTTTCACAATTTGCAGTACCAGATAATTTTTTTTTTTTTTTTTTGTTAACTTAAAAATCGATTTATTTACGTGGTGCTATAAAACGGTCATTGTACCATATAGTTAACTCTTTCTGATCCACTGACTGACTTTGTCCGACAGTGGAGCAGTCTCTCCAGCCCCTGATGTCAGACTGTCTGCCAAGAAGTATAATGACTGGCCCTGCCTGTACTGCCGTCAGATCTAATCTGACATGGCGCCAGGCCACCCTGATCACCCTGGCACCTCAGCTCCCACAGGACCCCCCCCCCCCCCCCCCCCCCCACACACACACACTGATAGATGGGTGTGAGGAGGTAGAGACTTCATCAGCCCCCTGCTGCTCAACCCTTGAGACATCACCCAAGCCCCCGCCCAACTCAGTGACACACAGCTTATCCTTCATAAATTTCAGTTGTTAATTCAGTTTTAGTATGTTTCCTATATCAGTGGCGAGACCTCATACCAGTGTCAAAACTATCCAGCTTAGAGAGCCCAGAAAATGCTGAAATTATATTGCTGCAAACTGTTATTACATTTGTTTTATATTACTAAGTTTCCCTTTGGATCGCTTGATGGCATAAAGAAATTATTGGTTCAACGGTTGCATTAACCAATAGTAATCATAGGTTAATAAATTTTCAATTGTCATCTTAAGGGATGGTAGTGCTTAGGAGAACTCGTGGAGGATCATGTGATCAGTTTGATCAGCTGCTAGATTTGTAAGGTTCTGATTTGTTGGTTTACCGCATGATCAGCAAATCAGAGCCTTATAAATCTATCAGCTGATAAAACGGGTTGCATGCTTCTCCATGAGTTCGCCTAAACATTGCCATTCCTTGTCCTCTTTGCCTTGTTACTAAATAAACCTTATCTTTTCTTTTTGGAGACTTAAAAGCCAAACAGCACTTTGCTTTATACATCCAGACTATAAAATATCTTCAAAGACAATCCAGTAACACAGGTTAGGGACACTTATAGTGGCTATCTGTGTTTTTGTTTCTCTCCTAGTACATATTTTGCCAGGTTTCCTCTCTTAGCATTTATCATGTTACAGTGTGATAATTCTTACAATTTTCCTGATTTGTCTCCTGCTAGACCCTAAAGAATGCTTGGCTACAGAAGTATGCTAAAGATTCTGCCAACCCAGGGGTTCTCGTGTTGTTGGGCTGTGGCACGGTGTCCAGCACTTGTGGCCAGCTGGCTAGCTATCCATTAGCACTCATCAGGACAAGAATGCAAGCTCAAGGTAAGCATTTTCATTTACCCACAATGGTATGTATTGCAAAAACTAGATTAGTTGTAAAGCAAGCTTGTCATTAGTGTCTGTATGTAGGAAGCAGGAAATTTGGGCGCATGACTCAAGTGGACAAAAAGGGCACCGCCATTCACTCCTATAATAAATATCGTTTGATGGGCGCCGAACAGGAAAAAAAGGCGCCTGGAGATTAAAGTTTTCAAACGGCGCCCGGAGATTATTAATGTTTTCAAATTGCACTTGTGATGATTTAAGTTTACAAAATGTGCCCGTGACTAATAACATTTACAAAAATTCTAAACATATTTTTGTATTGCATTTAACTAAAACGTTATTTAAAATTGTATCCCTAACGGTTTGTAAAACATAGTGGGCGACGCAGGGACATTTAGGTTTTATTGTATAGGATAATAAAGCGATCAGTAAGTTAATTGTAATATATTTTTGTCACTATTTGTAAAACATTATTATGCACACAATAAAGTGATCACTAAGATGGGGTTTAGGGTTAGGCACCACCAGGTGGGATTTAGGGTTGGGCACCACCAGGGGAGATTTAGGGTTGGGCACCACCAGGGGAGATTTAGGGTTGGGCACCACTAGGGAGATTTAGGGTTGGGCACCACTAGGGAGATTTAGGGTTGGGCACCACCAGGGGAGATTTAGGGTTGGGCACCACCAGGGGAGATTTAGGCTTGGGCACCACCAGGGGGGTCTTGGGGTTGGGCACCACCAGGTGGGACTTGGGCACCACGGGGGGGGGGGGGGGGTCTAAGGGTTGGGGATAGGTACAAGGTGGGTTCTGTGTGAGAGAGTAGGTGTTTAGTTGTAGTAAAATGTTAGTAATATTTTACTAATGTTTTACAACAGTTATTACGAACGTACTTTTTTTTTTTTTTTTTTTTTTCATCGTTCTAAACAATATTTTCAGATTTTATTACATGAAGAAACGATAAATGTAGGTTATTCACAATATTATACAATTATACGTATGTTATCGTTTTTTAACAAACGTAATTATAAGTTTCACTTTTAAAACACGGAAGATTATCGTTTTGACAATTTGTGATTTCATACACATTATTAGCCACTTAAGCTTATCTGGACGAATATGTTCGTCCAGATAGACTGTGCAGTTGCTGCCTCCTGAGGCTTGCGATTCCGCCGCCTTCTGTTAGCCCCCCGATCAATGATTGGGAATATAATTCCCATTCATCAATCTAAGTCCCCCGCAGAAAAACTGATGGCCTCTTATGAGGCTGCAGTCTTTCTGAGTGAAAAAAAAAGTTTCCCGTCCTCATTCTAGTTCGTGAAAGCGAAATCGTTCGCTTCCAGGACTTTGTGGCCATCTTGTGGCCAAATAGTAAAACTACACCCACATACATTTTTTAATAAATAAATACATTATATTACATTTAAAATTAGCTGTTTACCTCCCACACCAAAAATTACCCAAATAAAATTTTTAATTAACCTCCTTGGCGGTAATGACGAGCCCAGCTCGTCCATTACCGCCTGAGGGCGCCGCTCAGGCCCCGCTGGGCCAATTTTGTCCAAAAAATTTTTTATTTAAGGCCCAGTGCACACCAAAACCGCTAGCAGATCGTCAAAACACTAGCGGATTTGGGAGCAGAGAGCAGATATTTGGCCGGGTGCACACCAAGCGGATTTTGTATGCGATCCACCAGCTGCATCAGCCAGTGAAAACGCTTGGCTATTGTATTTCAATGTGTGGTGCACACCGGAGTTTTGAGGTTTTTTAGCAAACCGCAAACGCGCAGCAGGAGGCGCGTTTGCGGCTTGGCAAAAACCTCAAACCGCCGGTGTGCACCATCCCATTGCAATACATTAGCCAAGCATTTTTCCAGGCGGATGCGGCCGGCGGATCGCTCCAAAAACCGCTCGGTGTGCACTGGGCCTAAAACACACTTTCCTTGCTGAGTGTTTACAGCGATCGCCGCTGATACGCTGCTACCCGCCGCGTTATAGGGCCCCCCAGACCCCGTGCGCAGCCTGGCCAACGATGTCTGACGTCCTCACGATCGTCGCCATGGCGACGGGGAAGCCCTAAAGGAAATCCCGTTCAGAATGGGATTTCCTTATGGGAAGCCGCGCCGGCGGCGATCGGAAGGGTGGGAGGGACGCCGCAGGGAGGGGGGAATCGTGTAGCTAGTGCTAGGCTAGCTACATGATTTAAAACTAAAACAAAAAACACAAAAATAGTGCTGCGCATCCACCCTGCCGCATTTTAATAGAACGCCAGGGTGGTTAAAAAAATAAATACAAAAAATTACAAAAAAAAAGGAAGGAGTCTGCTGGCATTAAAGATGAAGCGGTAAACAAGTCAGCAAGAAAGTATTCTGGTGCCAGCATAAATCACAGATTTTTGTCTGATTTGTCATAGACGTCTGATTTGATCTGCATGCTTGTTCAGGGTCTATAGCTTAACGGATTAAGGCGAGTACACAAGCCGTACTGTAGCAAATGACAGGTCTGTCAGACCCTCCCGCTGGGCGGACGTTCTGCCGACAGTAGCACGTGTGTACACGCTGTCAGCAGACTGATAAGACTAAGCATATCTGTCAAAAACAGTCTTATCAGTCTGCCAACAGCGTGTACACACATGCTACTGTCGGCAGAACGTCCGCCCAGCAGGAGGGTCTGACGGACCCGTCGTTTGCTACAGTATGGCGTGTGTACGCGCTTTTAGAGGCAGAGGGGATCAGCAGGACAGCCAGGCAATGTGCATTGTTTAAAAGGAAACAAACATGTCAGCCTCCATAACACTATCACCTCTGGTTCCCTTTAAAGAGAACCTGAAGTTAATGGTACTGTATATGCAGGCTGCAATCTTCATTTTCTAATAAACCATGACAGTTGCCTAACTTTCCTAAAACAGAAGGTATTTGCAGTAATTCAGCTTTGATTGAACATCTGTGGTTAGGCAAAGCGTCCCAAGCTTTGCTTTTTAGTAGGAGGGCTTTCTAGTGGTTTAGGTCACCCCGAGCTGCTTGATTACTCTGTTCGACTTATGCTAGGTACACACCATACAATTTTGTGTTAGATAGATGGTTCGATAGATAATTTCCGACATGTCCGGTCTTATTTTTGATCGTTTTTTTCTGATCGATTTTCTCATAGAAATGAATGGAAATAGATAAGAAAAGATAGCAGAATCTGATCGGAAAATCGAATCGGAAATCGAACGCACAGAAAATCGACCTAAAAACGCATCGTGTGTACCCATCATGAGATCTGACACCACTGGCTGCTGTAATTATAACAAAAGCTCAGCATGACAGCCAGGCAACTAACATCATTATTTAGGAATAAGGATGGCAACCTCCTTGTTCCTCTTCATGTTCCCTTTAAGTGTACTGTAAAATGACCAAGCATTATATGCTCATAAAAATAAAGTAATAAACTGAAATTAAGTTAACCATTTATCCTTTCAGTATATAGAGCTAAACTGAACCCATTAACATTTTTTTCTTTTTTTTAGCAACAGTAAAATCTGTTTCTAAAACTACTGGACAAAATGGATAAGGCCCCGTTTACACGTAATCAGTTGCTCTCGGTTATAACTGAAAGGACAAAAGTAATGCCCACAGTTTCTTATGGCACACTTCACACTTAACGCGTTTTTTAACTGGATTCTTTTTCGCAATGCACTGCTATGGAGAAGAAAAAAAACACGTACAAACTGACTAAGTGTAAACCTAACCTTTCATGCCAAATTAGTCAAGACCATATACTCTGTACAGAACTGCAGAAGCGCTATATACAATAAATACTAAATAATAATAGTGGTCTGCTTGTCATCGCTTCTCATGAACTCTTTTTTTAATGGGGTTTTCTTTAATATTTTGCAGCATCTATAGAGGGCGCTCCACAGCTCAGCATGGGAGCCCTTTTCCGCAAGATCATAGCTAAGGAAGGCTTTTCAGGCCTCTACAGAGGAATAACTCCAAACTTTCTGAAAGTACTCCCAGCCGTCAGTATCAGCTATGTGGTATATGAAAAGATGAAGGTGCAACTCGGGATCTAGGAGCGCGGGAGCCTCCAGCCTTCACACTCAGGAACTCCATTGTGTGCATGTGTGTCTGGTCTGTCTGTGCTGTTATGAAAGATGAGTAGTGTGCAGCAAGGATTGTGCTGCTACAGTCTTCAGTGAAATCCTGAAGGGCTAACAAGCTATTGCCAAAGAGCACCCTTTAGATGGGAGACTTGTAAAATCCATCCATCCTGTGATGTCCTGTCCCATGCCAGCCAGTTTTTAATCTGTTTTGTTATAAATCTGGGTAGATAACAATGGTGTGCACTAGACCATAGCAGTCAGTGACTGGATTTTTGATTGTTTGGTAACTGCACATCCTTTACAGTTTAACAGTCCTATTTGAAGCAATGCAAAGCTGTGGGCATGAACAGCTCCTTATGTTTAATTTTTATATTCTTGGGGTGTTTTTGTATTCGCATTTATAATTTCGGTAGTTTCTCTTCCCCTTTTATATCATGTACAGCACTTGTAAGCACTTGTCCTTAAAGGACAACTATCATGAAAAATGTAGGGGTTTGTGTATATGTATTATACCCAGAGTAAAATGCACTCTAAATTACCTTTTTCCTTTTGTCCCGGTCTTGCAATTTATTGAATTGACAGGTTTTAGACTAGTCCACCTGCTTATGGGGGAATCTCAGGTGTTTCTTTATTACAAAAACACTTAATGAATGGCAGTTGCTCAGCCCAACTGTGCAAACAAGTAGGACAGCCAGATGGCATCTTTGTGTAGAGGCTTTCCAGAGAGTACTTTAAAGGGAACCAGAGAGGAATGGAGCCTGAAAATAGAAAAAGATTTCATACATACATACTTCTTCCAGCCCCATAAACCTGGATCGCTCCCACGCCGCCATCCTCCGCTTCCTCTATCGCCGCTACCGGGTCCCGTCACTTCCGGCGGACGCGGCCAATTGTCCGCATCACAGGGGCTCCCTCCATACACTTACGCATTGCGGCTGCGCAGTAGGCAGCCACAAACGTAAGTGTATGGAGGGAGCCCCTGTGATGCGGACAATTGGCCGCGTCCGCCTGCCGACTGGTGGCCATGACTGGACCCGGTACCGGCGGATCCAAGCAGTGGAGGACGGCGGCGTGGGAGCGATCAGTGCGTATGGGGCTGGAGGAAGCCCCAGGTATGTGTAAAAGCGTTTCTGTCGTAGTACGTAAAGAATAAAGGTAATACTAAGAATCTCCTTTAAGGAGATAGACTAGTCCAATATTTTTTTTTTTTTTTTTTTTTTTTTTTTTTTAGGTATTCCAGCTTTTTACTACCTACTGTACTTGACAGCAACATAGGAAATAAAATAGTTTATAGTGCATTTTATGTTGGGAGAAATGTACATATGTATATAAAATGTTACTATTTTTCAACATAGTTGTCCTTTAAAGGAAGACCAAAGAGGGTGTGGCAGCCTAACTAGTGGTCTGTAGCTGTGTTGCTTTAATAAATGTGCAATTTTATAAATGTCACAACACCTCTTTCTTTTGGCCACATTTATACATTTGTACACTTGGGGGAACTGCACTACAGACTTAGATAAATTAGATCATGAAAAACAATAATGTGATGCCATTGACCATGCTTTATTTTCATAGCTTGCTAACATGCAGAAGAAACATCAGCTGGAATCTCTCTGGAGAATGTAGTAATCACACCTTTTTTTTCTTACAAAGTTCTTTTTTTATATAATTTCCAGGGATTTGCATTACATTGTTATGACAGAGGGTGTGCCTTCATGAGAGTATGAACTTTGCTGTTCTGAAAGATACATGTGTTATTTGTAGTAACCAGTCAGACTCCAGCTGTTAAATTTCTGTTTTGTTATACAGTAAATAAATGTATATGTGGCTGCTCAAAAGGAAACTGTTTTTCTTTATTTCCTTGTCTTGCACCTAAGTGTAGTATTACGTTTAGCAGCAGCTTGTTAAAGAGGAACTGCCAGGCATACTATCTCTCAGAAAAAAAACGCATATATATAAGTAGATAAATACTTGCTCTATTTACATTACATATGTATTGCACTGTCCACGCTTTGATTTTAGTGATTTTTCTACAGGGAAAAAAAGAGAAATCCTTCTTAGCATTCCCATTTTAAGTGTGGCTATTTTGAAGCTAATTCTGATGCAATTTCCTCCCTTAGTCTCCTCTGCCTGATTTGCCCACCCTTCACTATAGAACAGGGGTAAGGAACCTTTGTGGTTCAGGGAGCCATAAACTCCACGTATTTTAAAATGTAATTCTGTGAGAGCCATACAATGTTTCAAACTGGCACAGTGCGCATGCGCAGCAGAGGGCTCACGTCCCTGTTGCTATGGTGATGTGTGCACAGTTTATCCTCTGGGCAGTAGAAGTGTCACATGTCTTCAGCTTCTCTTGGGTTTCAGCAATATCAGCAATTTCCCAGAGAGCCAGACAGGAGAAATACCGACTAACAGCTTGTACAATTAGCTAGCTGACATGGGGATTGATTCACTTTGTAGGATGAGATCCCTGCACTTTGGCCCAATAGGCTGCCTGTCAAGTGACAAGCAGCCTTTTGGGCCAATCACAGTGCAAGGATTTCGTCCTACAAAGTCACTGGATCGGACAGGATCTAGGGTGGTACAATTGGAGCGGCTGTTCGTTTTGGGGGAGCTTGAGTAAATTAGTAGTGCATGCTACAGCAGTAGCATGCCTACTTTGAAAATGTTACTTGCGCTGCCACACTAAGAATCATTGTGTGTTCGAAACATGTTAGCAGACATGTTGTGCTATGTTTTACTATGTAAATAAACATTAATTGCTGGATCATCGAAATGTGGCGACTAAGTGCAGTGCTGATTGCAGTTCATGTCATTTGTCAGCATTAAAACTGAATCCAGCCTCTCATGGTTACAAATATGTTTTAAAGAGACACTGAAGCGAGACTAAATCTCGCTTCAGCTCTCATATATAGCAGGGGCATGTGTGCCCCTGCTAAAACGCCGCTATCCCGCGGCTGAACGAGGGTCCCTGACCCCACTACCCACCCCCCGCAAACCTTGGTCGTCTTCTTGGTCGCAGATTAGCCCTTCCTAGAGGCAGGGCTAACGGCTGCAGCCCTGCCTCACAGCGCGTCTATCAGACGCGCATCGCCGCCTCTCCCCCGCCCCTCTCAGTGAAGGAAGACTGAGAGGGGCGGGGGAGAGGCGGAGATACGCGCTGACAGACGCGCGTGGGGCAGGGCTGCGGCGGTTAGCCCTGCCCCAATGCGGAAGCGCTCCCCCGCATTACGGAGGGGATTTGGGGGGACAGGGACCCCCGTTAAGCCGTGGGATAGCGGCGTTTTAGCAGGGGCACACATGCCCCTGCTAGCTATGAGGTCTGAAGCGAGATCTATTCTCGCTTCAGACTCTCTTTAAGCCTTTGTGAAATCGGAGACCCACAACCCCACCTCCTACCTACTTCTTATGCCGGGCATACACGGTAGGATTATGTGCCGGTATCGAGCCAGCGGCTCGATGCCGGCGCGTCACTGCTCGTCTGCGCGGATCGATTGCCGCTCGTCCCTGCGGGTGCCGCTAATGAGCCGCTCGTTTATTGTCATTGTTCTCCCCGCCGGTATCAAGCGCAGTATCGATCCGGCGGGGTATCGGACAGGTTGAGTATTATCAATCGAGCCATCAGCGGCACGATTGATAATATAAAACTGTCCGTGTATGCCCAGCATAATTAAAGTATGTATAAATGCATGACCCAGAAATGCCCTTTCCTAAACTAATGGTGCATGTAACCAGCCCAGTTACAATTTAGGATGTCTCCTCATCACCAGAGTCTGCTTTATGTCATGTTGAGGGAACTGTTGATCTTATCAATTTAGCCAGGATGCCTGGGAAAGCCTCCTCAGTAACAGTTGAAGTGTCTAATTACATTTGTTTGCTAAATAATGTTTCTCCTCTGTATGTCAGTGTATATAAGCTGTGTTTTTCAGTTCTTGTTAGGAACCAGTCCGACGAAGGCTTTTTATAAGCCGAAAGCTCACTGTTTATCCATCTCTAAGTTAGCCAATAAATGGTATCATCCTGATTAAAAACTCCTTACTAAACTTTCACAGTACCATCTATGATCCCACAACACAATTAACATTTGAACGCATTTTTCCCTTGTGTACAACGTGCTTTGAAATATTGCTGAAGGCTGCATTTCTGCCATTGAAAACATTGTGGCCCTAGCTCAAACTTTTTTCCTGAGTCTACAGGTTGGAGATGTTTTCACACCTGATCAATAAAATATTTTTTCAGCCCCCAGCAAGTTAAAAGTACTCAAAATAAGTTGTCTTAAGTTTGTCTCTTCTTACTGAATATTTAGTACAATTTTACATTGCTTGGTGCTGAAAATGTATTATTTGGATAACGCTTTTCACATCCTCTGCTGTGTAAGGCTGCATTCACACTGGGGCATTGTAGACATATTTTCACGTTGGACAATCTAATCATTTTGCAATGCAATGATATTGTAATGGTAAGTTCACATCGGCACGCTAGCAAAGCAGTGCATCGGAATTTGTTGACATAACGCAAAGCTTGTTGTGTGGTACCTGATAACTTGTGCGTGTACAGTTGCATTGAATGATTCAAGTAGTAATTTTTATTCACTTCCAAGATGTGAACAAATAAAGCCAGGACATCTGACAGCTCAATCTGGATGTGACTACAGCTCTGTAATATAGCTCGTGCTAGGAAGGGAGCTTGCTTAAAGAAAAAAAAGAGGCAACGGTGACAGTCCGTTGTGCTGAGAAGACCTACACTGCAATGTAGACCTGGTCCCTTTTCCGAACATCCCCTCTGTCCACAGCGTATAGCAAGTGCTATATTACAGAGCTGTAAGGAACTGTAGTTACATCCTGACTGAGCTGTCACACGTCCGGGCTTTATTTGTTCACATATTGGAAGTGAATAAAAACAAATACCTGAATCGTCATCAGTGTTGGTCATGCGATTTTTGTACCAGCTGTAACGTCACACTGATGATGGCTGCTGTGGACACACAGAGATAAGGTTTAACTTATAAAGGTGAAAATAAGAAGAAAGACAGCAGGAAAGTAATAAGTACCATTGCAGCTATATGTACAATAAATTACGAGTTGAGTCCCTATGAGAGGCTCTCTATGCTGGACTTTTCATTTGGTTTGGCACTGTTATTGGTCTGAGGAAGCGGGCTCAGACCCGTGAGACGCGTTGCCTGTGCTATTACTAATAAAATATTTTGCTACCTAATTTCCTTATCGATTTTAAACTGTTTTTAAACGTTTTTACCATACACCAGGGCGCCTCTTTTGCCCAATTGGTGCTCCATATACCCCCACACGCCACCCGTCTGAGGGGTGGAAGCAGAGTACCCATGGTTTACCACGGTCGAGATCTGTGAGTAGTTATATACATTTTCTATTACCATATTGTTTTTACCTACTGCACAATCGGGCTCCCTTTTTGTCTCCTGTGCCTTTTCCTAGAGGGTGTCCTCACACCCACAGCCCACTAAATCACTGCAGAATGCTTGTCTACTCTGTCCCAAAGACAATAGAAATAATACCCGGGCATAGATGCAATTCACTTTTTCTCCAGGGAGACAATTTTTCATCTTTTAAAATAACTTTTCAGCGCTTTGCAGTTGAAAAAAGTACCATGAAGTAGGTAAAAAAAAAAAAAGTACCAGACTATCAAAATGTTGATAATTTTCTTGCTGGTATTTTCACAAGGTGTGAAATCATCACCTAGGAGAAAACGTTATTTTGCATATGATCCCTGGTCGCCCGGTATTCTCTGGGAATATTTAAGAAAACAGCTGAGACTGTGACATCATTGGGAGGACAGGGCTACATACCAATTTACAGCAACATATACAGTATACAGTTGAGGCCAAAATTATTAGCCCTCAGGAATTATGTAATAAACTTAACTTCTTCCCAATGTTTGCAGCAATGATGAAACTTGATTTAGGCCTCTTTTTCCACAGACTGTTGAGCTGTGTGCTTAGCAAGCAGTTACCAGGCAGCAGCAAGCAATTGTGAGAGTTTGAGAGGCATTTCACTGCCTATCAACAGTTCGTGGAAAAGCGGCCTTAACCTCCCTGGCATTCTGGGTAATGCGTACATAAGTACACATTACCGTTTTTGTCAAATAATTTTTTTTGCTCTTGCTGTAGCTAGCGTTTTGCTAGCTACAGCAGTGCGCCATGTCCTAAGCGTCCGCATCCACCCACCCAATTCCCGCCGGCCATACTTGCGCGTCCGAGATCCCGCGAGAAGCGTGATTTCCTACCGTTGCTTCTCCTGTCGCCATGATGATGATCGGACATGACGGCATCGATGTCATGGGGAGTTCCGATCCTTCCCATTGCGCAGCCTGGCGGTGTTTCGCCAGGCTGCGCTAGGCGTTTCGGGGGGGGGGGCCTCTTTGGCAGCGGATTGGTGGGTAGCAGCGGCGGTAGGACAGAACATGTAGCTAGCAAAGTGCTAGCTACATGTTCTGAAAAAAAAAAGTAAAAAGACCCTCCAGGGGCTGAGCAATCCTCCTTGGCGTACATGGACGAGCTGAGCTCGTCCATTCCGCCAAGGATGGTAATCAAACATTCACCAGTGCTATTTAGTAGCTTTTGGCAGGCATGGGCGTTCGAATCCAGACAGACTTGAATTTGGAATTCAAATGGAGTCTAATGACTTCAGGTGTGACCTGAGACACAGACTGGGGGCTGGAATGATTTATCTGTAATCTGTCCACACAGGAGCAGCTTGCTAGCAAATAAAGATTAAAGCATGCCAGCAAACTAGCCAAGTAGCAAATGTTATCACCTGAGTTGAGCAAAAAACATCTATAGCTCACCATACAAACATTGGTTTTGATCACCCAAATGGGCTCCACCAGCCAGCCATCATGCCCCCTCTGTGCCTTCCCTGCTGGAGCTGCCACTGCACACATGTAATGCACAATGCATATTTTCCCTGCTGCTGTTCTGTTTTTACATGACGCAACGTCCCACTATGAAACTATCCTAAAAAAAAACTGATTACGGTAGTCCATTTTACAGAAAAATTCAGTTTCTGTTCCTCTCAAGGATGTCACAGACAACAGGAAGTAAAGAACAACTTTACAACAGGCCAACATTGCAGTAAAGAAAACGTGGACTAGGATTAGATCTTTCTCCAGCTTTTCTTGCTGTTTCAGTCCTGGTACAAAAATGTAACCAATTTCCTATGGTACTTGTGGCTGTCATAAAATAGAGGAAATTAAAGAAAATGCTTCCAACAGAGATGCAGACACCAATAATTGATAGCAGTTCTAACCCTTCCCAACTGTATTTAAAGGGAAATGTTTGTTGAGAAATAAGTAATGCTTTCCATTCTGCGCTGTGCACTGTAATGACAAGACACAAGTGCGATTGCACGTCCTCAACCACGTAGTGCTAACCTGGGCAACTGCCTAGGCAGGAGTGACATCATAAATTAAACAGTACAACAATATCAACAAATTGTAGTGCCATCACTCCGCAGGTATTTAGTAATTAGGCAAACTTTATTTAGTATATAGTACCTCTAGGCCATTTAAAATCACGTAAAATAATGGAGCGCTCCATAGATCCAGCCACACCACCACTCATTCACCCTCCAATTACCCACACACTGGTACTGGTACCAAATCAAAATCTGATTCCTTCAATGTGGGGGGGGGGGGGGGGGGAATTTTCTATTTTTGTACTAAATAAAGTTTGCCTAATTGCTACATACCTGCAGAGTGATGACACTACGATTTGTTGATATTGTTGTACTGTGATGACAAGCCCTATGCAGGTTTAGAATGCCAATTATTTGTTTAGTTCAGAGGTATTTTATGAGTAAAGCTGAGTACACACGTATGATAACGATCGTTCAAAAACGAACGATAACGACAATCGGACCAATAATCGTGCGTTCCACATTTTCCAACGATCGTTTTTTTTTTTTGGGACGATAACGGCAGTTATCGTTCAATCCGACCGATCCAACCCGGCTAATTTTTTCGAAAGATAATCGTTCAATCGTTGCAGTGTGTACAAAGATCGTCCGATAATGATTATCTGTGGAGTAGTACGCATGTTCTTATTGCCTGTCATAACGTCACTTCCGTTTGCGCACGCATTTTTTTATCGTTCGTCATTCAGTACTTTATACTTATATCGTTCACGTATGTACACAATCGTTCATTACGAACAATCTTTTCGGTCTAATTTGAATATCGTGTAAACGTCACGAAATGTTCGTAATGAACGATCTTTATCGGACGTGTATACGAACCTTTAGGCTAAGTTTACAGTGGGGAATGGAAAAGGGGAGTTGCGCATTATTTGCCCGTTGCGTCGCATATGTCAAAGTATACAGTCATTGACAATTATGCTACATCACAATGCAGACATGCTTTTCATTTGCCTGCAGAAACCTTCGATTTTCGCCTATAAATCAAAAAACTTCCTGACCAATATCTCCTAAGTCGTCAAGCTGAATGTCTCCTCTCAACCAAAGGTTACTAACATGGGTGCCCCACAAGGCTGCGTCCTGTCGCCAATCCTGTTTTCTCTCTATAGGAATGACTGCAGATCCATGGCAAACTCTGTCAAGGTCATCAAATTTGCTGACGATACCACCACCGTTGGCCTTGTCCCCAAGCAGGCCTACCGCCAACAGATTGACAGAATATGCCACTGGTGTAAGGAGAACAGGCTGGTCCTCAACACAGCCAAAACAGTCGAGATGGTCATCGAGTTTTGGAGGCAAGCCTCCACCCCACCACCAATCTACATTGACAGCACTGAGGTTGAGAGAGTATCCTATGTTCTGCTCCTAGGCACTACCATCTCCAATGACCTTGTAAGGAAACGCAGAAAATCAGCTGCCTCTACTCAGCGTGAGGCGGCTGTTTCCATGGAGAGCATGGCGGAACGCGGAAAAACCAGCAAGCATGGCTCTGTTGCTGACCTTTTGACCCAGCGTGGGGAGGCAGCCGCTGGTCCAGATAGCGGTGCGACCAACCCCGCGCATGGGTCAGCGGAGACATTACAAAGCAGTACTGGTGTGGCTGGGACTGATAGTCCACCTAGGTTCAGAATGACGCGCGTGCGCGCGGAGAGGCAGAACTTTTATGGCAGTCAGAGGGGTCAGCTGACCAGGCCGGTCAGCTGACAATTACAGCAACTTCCATTGGTCCAGCACTTAAGGGAGGTGCTGGAAAGCACAGGTGTATATATACTGGGTGCTGGTCATTCTCTGGTTGTCTGTCGTTGCGATCACAACGTGGTAGCACTCAGACCTTGTTCGTATCTGTGTTCTAGCATAGTTTCCAAAGGTGTTGACATCAAGGCGTTCACACCTTAGCGTTAGGAATATTACCTGTATTATTTGTTATGACCTTTTGCCTGCCTGACTATTCTATTGAAATTCTGATCCTGTACCTTGCTATTTCTGATATCCTGTTGCCAAACTTTGCTCGTTCCTGAACTCTGTATTTGCCTTCTGACTCTGTACCTCGCTATTCTGATACCCGTTGCCAAACTCTGCCTGTCTATTGGATTACGTATCCGTCTTCTCAATCTGTACCTTATCTGTCTGTGTGTTAACGACCTGGCTTGTCCGACCTCGAGAACTGGCCTTACTGTTAGAGGCAGTTCCCAGACCTGTTAGTGACACCCTCTCACTGGGGTCACTCTCCTTCTGTCCTTCCTACCCTCTGCCTAACTCCTCCCCTGGGAGAGTCTAGGCCATCGGAAGGAACATACGGTTGTGCAGTACTCCTTACTGCTTCTGTACCTTCTCCTAAGGTGCTATACTCAAAGTATTACTGTTACACCAAAGCACTCTTATCCTTCAGGTGTCCAGAGGTTAGCATATATATCTGATTATCGGTAATACTGCAGATCATCAATAATCGGGTATATTCTGTATTCTCGGTGATAATGCAGTTCACCGGTAATCAGACCCTCTCTGTTACACCGATCGTTACAGACCTGAGCTCAAAGGTAAATACTGCCTCTATCCAGAGGAAAGCACAGCAGAGACCATTCTTCCTTTTCCAACTGAAGAAGTTTGGTATGGCCCAGGAGCTCCTGATGAGTTTCTAAACTACACCCACTGAATCTGTTCTCTGTTCTTTGATCCTGGTCTGGTACACTGGCTCCTCCACCTGTGATAGATACAAACTACAGAGGGTCATCAGTTCAGCAGAGAGGATCATTGGGAAATGCACCCCCCCCCCCCCACTTGTCCCCCTCTATTATTCCAGACTGCACTCCAGGGCATTGAAGATTACCAACGACTCCTCACATCCAGGCCACCACTTCTTCAGTCGGCTTCCATCTTGTCAGAGATTTCAGGGACATCTCCACCAGGACTTCAAGGCATAGTAACCTTTCTGCCCCCTTCCAGTGCCCACTTTCCCCCCTAAGGTTCAGCCGTTGGATATTGATTCCTATAGATTGTCTACTGAAACACAATTTTTAATGTATCTTATTAACACTGCTGTTTATTGTGTCTCTGTTTTACTATTTATAATTATTTGTATTCTGAGCCATGTACATGCCAAACCCAATTCTGGGCATCACCCAGTCGTGTTTGGCGAATAAAAGTGGATCCTGATTCTGAAATTAGTTTCCTGAAATTACAGATTCTTTTGGCAGACAAAATCCTAGGGTTTTTTTTAAATGGGAAAAAAGCAGTTTAACTTACCTGGTGCTTCTTGCAGCCCCCTGCAGTCATCCTCTGCCTGAGCTGTCCTTCCGCGACCCTCCAGCAAGCAGGGACAGGGTCCTCAAAGCTGTCCTGTTGCGGACAATCGGATGCTACTGCGCACCCTGATCATGCTCCCATCCCCGGGAGTATTCTGCGCATTTGCAGTACTACCCATGCAGAGAACACTGTCGTGCACCTGGACGAGATGAAGAGGCGCGTAAGTTAACCCCTTGGGGACCTCCCCTCTTAAAGGAATACTGTAGGGGGGTTGGGGGGGAAATGAGTTGAACTTACCTGGAGCTTCTAATGGTCCCCTGCAGACATCCTGTGGCCCTGCAGCCACTCACCGATGCTCTGGCCCCGCCTCTGGTTCACTTTTGGAATTTCAGACTTTAAAGTCTGAAAACCACTGCGCCTGCGTTGCCGTGTTCTCGCTTCCGTTGATGTCACCAGGAGCATACTGCGCAGTCGCAGACCATACTGGGCCTGCGCAGTACGCTCCTGGTGCCATCAGCGGGAGTGAGGACACGGCAACGCAGGCACAGTGGTTTTCAGACTTTAAAGTCTGAAATTCCAGAAGTGAACCGGAGGCGGGGCTGGAGCATCTGTGAGCGGCTGCACGGGCACAGGATGTCTGCGGGGGAACATTAGAAGCCCCAGGTAAGTTCAGCTCATTTTCCCCCGACCCCCCCCCCCCCCCCCCCCCCTACAGTATCCCTTTAAGGACCAGGCGTTTTTGCATCCGCCGGCAATCCTAGTGATCGAAAGCCATACGCGATGGCTTCTGATCACTGAGGGGGAGATGTCAGCTGTCATATGATTGCGTAATCTCCCCTCTCGGGTGCGCACGATCGCATCGGGAGCAGAAAAGATGGGCAGCATAGATCCTAGAACAGCCACAAGTGCGGCGTAGGATCTCATAGAGGCGGTCCCCAAAAGGTTAAACGTTTTTTTTTTTTTGTTTGTTTATACTTAAAATTTCCACATACCCGGCCACACTTCCAATGCAGTCCTTTACAATCTCCATCCCGTAATTTCTAGGATCGTGGCAGGTCAGCGTAGATGCCAAGATTATCCCACTTCTTGATTTAGCTGCACTTCTGGGGCTTTCATAATCCTGCAGCTCAGCAGATCTATTCTTCTAATTCAGGGCTGCCCAATAGGTCGATTGCGATCCACCAGTAGATCGCGACCGCCTGACTGGTAGATCGCGGTCCATTGAATTTTGCGGCCAGCAGCTCTAGAACGCGGCCCGTTGGCCGCGTCCTATTAGATTCTGCTGCTGGTCGCTGATAGCGAGGCCAATCTGGGGAGGAGAGAGGCGTGGCTGAGAGGCCAGGGGCGGCTCTGCCATGACGCATTGTCATGGCTGGGGGCGGGAAGCAAAAATTCCTCCTTAACGCACGCTGCCCGCCGGAGCCTCCCAAATTGCTTATCTGCCCTCCAGGTAGCTGCGGCTGAGGGGGTGAAGACCAGGACGCCACCGCTGGAGGCAGCATTTCCGCCCTATACTCAAAGCACATATACCCAGCTAACCTATACTAAGGGTACACATACCCAGCTAACCTACACTAAGGGCACACATACCCAGCTAACCAGTAGTAAGGGCACACATAGTGTATGGGAGAGCTGGCAGGCACTCGGGGCAATATCAAATTATACACCCAAACTACTATGTGCTCAAGACTGATAAAGAGCAGAGTATTCATGGACCAAAAAGCATGAAGAAAAGTCTGGCACTATAGTGTTTAATGTTGCAGAAAAAATGACACAAATCATGCAGATAATAATGGACATCAGCGAGCTATGACAACCATATAAAGTGGCAATTCAAAGTCAGGTACCACCAGTGACACTTTTGGTATGACTTTTGAATTGCCACTTTATATGGTTGTCATATCTCGCTGATGTTTATTATTATCTGCATGATTTGTGTCATTTTTTTCTGCAACATTAAACACTGCAGTACCGGACTTTTCTTCATGCTTTTTGGTCTAAGGGCACACACACCCAGCTAACTTATACTAAGGGCACATATACCTAGCTAACCTATATTGAAGGGACCTATACCTAACTACTTTTCCCGGTGGAGGGGGGGGGGTGCGGGTGCATTTAAAACGTCGGTAGATCTGGTCTTGGCGAACTTTAAAGTAGCTCGCGAGCCGAAAAAGTGTGGGCACCCCCTTCTAATAGATATAATATTCGTCTGTGGGATGCACTGGGTAGGAGAATGCCATTATTTTCTCACAACTCTTGTTTGGTACATATATTTAGTAACCCCAAATTTTCCCCAGAACTTCAGAAACCTTATACCTCAATATGGCACCAGGAACACATTTGTTTTATTGCTCATTTGTTAGACCAGTTTACTGGTAAGCTGTATTCTTTTGAAACCCTTAAAGACCGGATTGGTTTATTTGATACGTACCAGTATACACTCACCTAAAGGATTATTAGGAACACCATACTAATACGGTATTTGACCCCCTTTCGCCTTCAGAACTGCCTTAATTCTACGTGGCATTGATTCAACAAGGTGCTGAAAGCATTCTTTAGAAATGTTGGCCCGTATTGATAGGATAGCATCTTGCAGTTGATGGAGATTTGTGGCATTTGCATCCAGGGCACGAAGCTCTTGTTCCATCACATCCCAAAGATGCTCTGTTGGGTTGAGATCTGGTGACTGTGGTGGCCATTTTAGTACAGTGAACTCATTGTCATGTTCAAGAAACCAATTTGAAATGATTCAAGCTTTGTGGCATGGTGCATTGAGTAGCCATCAGAGGATGGGTACATGGTGGTCATGAAGGCATGGACAGGGTCAGAAACAATGCTCAGGTGGCCTGTGGCATTTAAACAATGCCCAATTGACACTAAGGGGCCTAAAGTGTGCCAAGAAAACACCCCACACCATTACACCACCACCAGCCTGCACAGTGGTAACAAGGCATGATTGATCCATGTTCTCATTCTGTTTACACCAAATTCTGACTCTATTGAGACTCATCAGACCAGGCAACATTTTTCCAGTCTTCAACTGTCCAATTTTGGAGAGCTTGTGCAAATTGGAGCCTCTTTTTCCTATTTGTAGTGGAGATGAGTGGTACCTGGTGGAGTCTTCTGCTGTTATAGCCCATCCGCCCCAAGGTTGTGCATGTTGTGGCTTCACAAATGCTTTGCTGCATACCCCAGTAGTAACGAGTGTTTATTTCAGTCAACGTTGCTCTATCAGCTTGAATGAGTTAGCCCATTCTCCTCTGACCTCTAACATCAACAAGGCATTTCCGCCTACAGGACTGCCGCATACTGGATGTTTTTCCCTTTTCACACCATCCTTTGTAAACCCTAGAAATGGTTGTGCGTTAAAATCCCAGGAACTGAGCAGGTTGTGAAATACTCAGACCGGCCCATCTGGCACCAACAACCATGCCACACTCAAAATTTCTTAATGGAACACTGTAGGGGGGTTGGGGGAAAATGAGTTGAACTTACCTGGGGCTTCTAATGGTCCCCCGCAGACATCCTGTGCCTGCGCAGCCGCTCACCCATGCTCCGCACTTTAAAGTCTGAAAACCACTGCACCTGCGTGGCTGTGTCCTTGCTCCCGCTGATGTCAACAGGAGCGTACTGCGCAGGCACAGACCATATTGGCCTTGCGCAGTACGCTCCTGGTGACATCAGCAGGAGCGAGGACACGGCAATGCGGGCACAGTGGTTTTCAGACTTTAAAGTCTGAAATTCCAGAAGTGAACCGGAGGCGGGGCCTGAGCATTGGTGAGCGTCTGCGCAGGCACAGGATGTCTGTGGGGGACCATTAGAAGCCTCGGGTAAGTTCAACTCATTTCCCCCCGACCCCCTACAGTGTTCCTTTAGATCACCTTTCTTTCCCATTCTGACATTCAGTTTGGCGTTCAGGAGATTGTCTTGACCAGGACCACACCCCTAAATACATTGAAGTAACTGCCATGTGATTGGTTGATTAGATAATTGCATTAAAGAGAAATTGAACAGGTGTTTCTAATAATCCTTTAGGTGAGTGTATATAAATAAATAATTGTTTTGTGTTCACTCTCCCATGATTTGATTTTTCCTGGTAAAACTGAATTGGAATCTATCTGGGAAGGAGGCCCTACCCAAGAAGGCCTCATTTGTTTGCTATACTTTTGGGGGAATGATCCAGAGCAAGCTAATCCTGACTTCCACCATAGATATATGCAGTACTGGGACTCCACCTTAAATACAACTCCTTCCTTGTATTCCTGAACAAAGCTTTGGAGAAACGCGGTTAAAACCTCTATGGCCTCTATTCATAAAGCATTCCCGCATGCAGTAATGCTCAAAACAGCTGACTTTACCGACCATTTAGCAAAGTGTCCATTCATAAAAGCTGTTTCTGTGTGAAAAGCTAGAATTCCTGAGCAGTGCGTGAAATTACCGCCTTGTGCGGTGATTATCTCAACACATGTCACTACATGTCAATTCATAAAGATTAGAGCAAGCGGAATGGGAACAGAGAATACCGGCTGTTTAGATAACGCGATAAGCATGCAGATAACAGGCAAGCTAACAGACCTCCCAGGCAGCAGCAGTGAGAGCAGAGCAAACAAGACATCCCGGAATACCCAGGCTGGTTTTTTTTAACCCCTTGGGTACCTGTTTTTAGATAAATTTCACATCAGAAAGCCTGCATGTGTAACATTTCTTGAAGTTCTTCTAAGCTGCGGCAATTAAATAGATTGTTTAGAAAGACTAATAGACAGATTCAGAGAAGATTCAGGGCAAGGAGAGGCAGTTTAAAAAAAAATGCACATCTAAAGGGAAGTTGGGGCTGCCTCCTTTATAGTAACTGTCTCTGCACAGAGAAAATGTATCAGCCAGCACCGCTAGTTTAGTGCGGGAATTCCCTGACCTTTTATCGCAAGTGTAAATTTTATGAATTAGCACACAAAAGTCTAAAATACCAATGCAGTGTTTTCCCTCCAAGATTTTGTTTTCCGCAAATCTTTTATCAATAGAGCCCTATGTGTGTTACAGCTAAGGAAAACATTTACAAATTTCTGTTCTTATGGTGTAAAACTCCTGTAAGGCTACATAAGTGGATGCCTTCTATTCCTCATATTCCCCCTGCATGCTGGATAAATTGTAGAGACACAGGTTCAATGCATCAGTTGTTCTGGACTGCAGCCCTTTTGGCATGATGTCATATGCCTTTTTGCTACTCAGATCAATATTTCATCATTCAGCACATTTACAAGCTACACAACTGCTCAAAGTAAGTTGTTCCTGATTAACTTCATTTCAATATTACTTTTTTACTTTAATTATATTATATTTTTGCTCATTGGGCCCTTAACCACTTGCCGACCGCCCACTACCAATTGGCGGCAGCAAGGTGGCACCCCCAGGAAAGCGTAACGCCGATCGGCGGCACCTGGGGGAGGGGAATGTGGGCGATCGCGCAATCGCCAGCATTAGGCTCCGCCCACCCATGATGTCAACCCGCCGGCCAATTAGCAGCACCGGCGGGTTGTAAATTTTTAAATAGGCCAATAGAAAATGTATAATACACTTTGTTAGGTAAACAAAGTGTATTATACAGGCTGCCTCCTCCCCTGGTGGTCACAGTGATCGATCAACCACCAGAGAGGACGGCAGCACTGTAAGTAAACACACATGCACACACTTTCAGGCACACAGACCCCCTGATCGCCCACAGCACCCCTCAGACCCCCTCCCCTGATCACCCCCTCAGACCACTGTTTTCACCCAATCACCCCCCCCCCCTAATCACACATCAATCACTTCCTGTCACTGTCAACACTATCCTTTAGATCAGGTCCTAAACTGCCCCCTAGGGGCTCCTGATCACACCCTCAGACCCCCCCTGTGCACTGTATACATCTATTCTTCCCTGTTATCACCTGTCGATCACCTGTCAATCACCCATCAATCGCCACCTGTCACTGCCACCCATCAGATCAGACCCTAACCTGCCCCTTGCGGGCATCTGATCACACACCCTCAGATCGCCCACAGACCCGCCCTCAGATCACCTCCCAAGTGCATCTGTTCTCCCCTCTAATCACCCCGTCACCACCTGTCACTGCTACCCATCAGATCAGACCCTAATCTGCTCCTTGTGGGCACACAATCACCCGCTTACACCCTCAGATCACCAACAGACCCCCCCCCCCCCCCTGATCACCTCGCGAGTGCATTGCTTGCATATATTCTCCCCTGTAATTACCTACTGATCACCTATCAATAACTCCGTCACCACCTGTCACTTCGGGCTCCTGATCACCCCCCCTGCCCTTAGATCCCCCTCTGATCACTCCCCCCTGCCCTTAGGTCAAACCCCCCCCCCCCTGCCATTGTGTACCTCTAATCTCCTGTCTGTAATGCTTGATTGGCTCCGATTGTCTCAATTGCCCTGTGATTGACTTCGATTGTCCCAGGATTGGCTTTGATTGCCCCGTGATTGGTTTTTGCTCATCCCGTGATTGGTTTTCTTGGCTATGATTACCCCGTTTCATTGGCTTCGATTGCCCCGTGATTGGCTTTGATTGCGCTGATTGGATGTGATTGCCGTCTGATTGCCTCTAATCACTCTTATTGGCTCTAATTGTGTTGTAATTGCCTTGATTGGCTTTGATTGTCTGTGATTGTTTCTGATTGCCCCCATTGCTGTCTGCCCCCTGATCAAAGCTCCCCCCCCCCCCCCCCCTGGTCACTATCCTAGTGATCTAAAAACAGTGATTAGTGAAAACTGTCACTTTTTTTTAGTATCACTAGCGTTAACAGTTAGGCCAGTTAGCTAGGTCCCTGTGTTAGTGTCAGTTAGCGCTCAGCCCACCGCACCACAGTCGCTAATTAGTCGCTGATTAGTGTAATCACTGTCGCTAATCAGCATTGCTACTATATAGTATCTGTATGTGATCATTACTGATCGCAGTCAGATCTATATAGGGGTCACTAGGATCCACTAAAAACGCAGTATTTGCCCGATCAGGCCTGATCATTCGCCTGCACTTGCGTTCAGCCTGCCCCACCGCAGTGACAGAATTTTTTTTTTTGATCACTGCAAAAAACACTGTACAATAGCTGTGGCACTGTAAAGATCAGTTTTGATTTTTTTTAATCAAAACTCAGTGACCACAGCTTTCTGCTCCACAAGTACTCCCTTTTGCTTGGTAGGTGCTCTTTTTCCTGGGTAGTCTCAGAGGAATACCCCCTAAATTTAGCAGTCCACCATGGCAAGAAAGGGGTATTCCGATGATGAGGTGTACAGGTCATGTCCCAGTTGGATGAGGACGATTGGGATGACTCATTCGACGAATCTTTTGGGCCAGAGTTCGAACCTGTACAGAGCAATGGCTCGCTGACCGATAGCGACGAAGAGGTTGAGGTCCCGGCTAGAGCCGGCCGTACCACACCCCATGTCACTGGACCACAGGTGGTGCAGGAACTGCCTCAAGGGCAGCACAGTGGTGCTAGCGATGGTCTGAGGTTTCATGGAGAGACAATTGTGTGTAAAAAAAAAAAAAAAAAAATCTAAAAATTGTCATTTACAGAGATATTTCTCCCACCCAGCATGGCTATGTGTAAAAGTACACTCCAAAACACATTATACTACTTCTCCTGAGTACGGCGATACCACGTGTGACACTTTTTTGCAGCCTAGGTGCGCTAAGGGGCCAACGTCCTATGAGTGCCTTTAGGATTTTACTTTTCATTTTGAGGCATTTGGTTTCTAGACTACTACTCACGGTTTAGGGCCCCTAAAATGCCAGGGCAGTATAGACAACCCCACAAGTGACCCCATTTTAGAAAGACATCCCGAAGTATTCTGTTAGGGGTATGATGAGTTCATAGAAGAATTTATTTTTTGTCACAAGTTAGTGGAAAATATACACTTTGTGAAAAAAAATAAAAATCAATTTCCGCTAGCTTGTGACAAGAAGTAAAATCTTCTATGAACTCACCATACTCCTAACGAAATACCTTGTGGTGTCGTCTTTATAAAATGGGGTCACTTGTGGGGTTCCTATACTGCCCTACCGTGAGTATTCTGGAAATCAAATGCCTCAAAATGAGACATATCTCTGTAAATTGACAATTGTGTGTAAAAAAAAAAAAAATCTCATTTACAGAGATATTTCTTCCACCCAGCATGGGTATGTGTAAAAATACACACCAAAACACATTATACTGTTTCTCCTGAGTACGGCGATACCACGTGTGACACTTTTTTTGCAGCCTAGGTGCGCTAAGGGGCCCAAAGTCCTATGAGCACCTTTAGGCTTTACAGGAGTGCTTACAATTTAGCACCCCCAAAATGCCAGGACAGCAAACACACCCCACAAACAGGGCCAGGCAGAGGCTGGGCAGGCTGCAGCCTATGAGCGCAGCCACTTGAGGGTGCAATTGCCTTCCTGACACTTACTGTTTTGTGCCCAGTGCCACCCGTCTGCTGGCTGATGCTGGTTTGGCGCACCGGTATGCTAAAATGTTGGAACATCGGCACTGACTGAGCTAATCTCCCTGGTGTCAGCTGCCTATGTAGCGCGCCCCCACTGCTCCTGTGCTCCATAATAGCCGCGCTGTCATCACAGAGATGACAGGCACGGCTGGGGCATCAAGTAACCAGGCAACAGCAGGAAGCCAGCTTCTGCTCTGACGGAAGTGGTGTCGGCTTCCTGCAGAGTTGCCTGAAGACTTTCTCTATGAGTGAGCAGTGCCTGGACTGGACGGGGGAGGGACAGTGCCTGATAGCACTGTAAACGCCAAGACCTCGGATGACTGAAGAGGTCAGGAGGGGGACACGCTGTCTTCACATGCATGCCTGAATGAAGCAGGTATGGAGGAGTAATTGGGAGTAGAGGGGGAGAGAGAGAGAGAGAGAGAATGTGAGTACTGTATGTGTACTCTGTGTGTGTTTGTGTGTACTGTATATGTGTGTACTGGTTGTACTCTGTGTGTACTGTGTGTGTACTGGTTGTACTTTGTGTTTGTATTGTGTGTGTGTGTGTGTGTGTGTGTGTGCACTGTTTGTGTGTACTTTTTGTAGTGTGTGTGTGTGTGACCTGTGTGTACTGTGTGTGGGTGTGTGTACTGCTTGTACTCTGTGTGTGTACTGTTTGTACTCTGTGTGTGTGACCTGTGTGTGTACCACGTGTATGTGTAGTGTGTGTGTGTGTGTGTGTGTGTGTGTGTGTGTGTGTGTGTGTGTGTGTGTGTGTGTGTGTGTGTGTGTGTGTGTTTATGTGTGTGTGTGTACTGAATGCGGCGCACGGGGGGGGGGCTCACTTTGGAGTCTCAGCCTCTGGTGCTGGGGAACCTTGTCCCGGCCCTGCCCACAATTGACCCCATTTTGGAAAGTAGACGTCTCAAAGTTTTCAGAGAGGGGCATGGTGAGTCCGTGGCAGATTTCATTTTTTTGTCACAAGTTAGCAGAAATGGAAACTTTTTTTTCGTTTTTTTTTTTTATTTTGGTCACAAAGTGTCATTTTCTGCTAACTTGTGAGAAAAAAAATAAAATCTTCTATGAACTCACCATGCCTCTTAGTGAATACTTTGGGATGTCTTTTTTCCAAAATGGGGTCATTTTGGGGTATTTATACTATCCTGGAATTCTAGCACCTCATTAATTATGACAGGTGCTCAGAAGAGTCAGAGATGCTTCAAACTGGGGAAATTCACTTTTTGCACCATAGTTTGTAAACGCTATAACTTTTATCCAAACAAAAAAAAAAATCCAATAAGTGTCTATTGATCGAAGACATGTAGCACAATAAATTTAGACAAAAATGTATATAGAAAGTTTACTTTATTTGAAAAATGTCAGCACAGAAAGTAAAAAAAAATCATTTTTTTGACAAAATTCATGTCTTTTTTGATGAATATAATAAAAAATAAAAATCACAGCAGCAATCAAACAGCACCAAAAGAAAGCTGTATTAGTGACAAGAAAAGGAGGTAAAATTCATTTAGATAGTAGATTGTATGACCGAGCAATAAACTGTTAAAGCTGCAGTGGTCTGAATGGAAAAAGGGTCTGGTCCTTGAGGAGTTTTAAAGAGACTCTGTAACAAAATTTTCAGCCTTATTTCTTCTATCCTATAAGTTCCTATACCTGTTCTAATGTGGTCTGTCTTACTGCAGTCTTTCCTAGTTGCACAGTGGCTGTATTATCTCTGTTATATAATCTAATCTTCTTTCCTCTGATGGCTTTGTCAGACTCAGGCAGGAATGTGCTGCTCTATTTGTAATAGGATAGAAGCTATACACACCATCTCCACGCCCCCTACAGGCTCTGTGTGAGTCACTAACTGAGCTCCTCTCAGCCTATCACACTCTGGTTAGCAGCCATGTCTTTTGTTTGGAAACACTGCCTATCGCAGCAGGGAGTGGCAGAGACAGCACAGAGGGGGCCAGGAGAACATAATGAATAGAATGGTATGTTTTTATTGTAAGAATTTTAGAGTACAGGTTCTCTTTAAGACTGCAGTCCTTAAGTGGTTAAAAAAGTAGTATAGATAAGGTGAAAACTGCAGAAAACTGGTAAAAAAAGCTTTGTGAATCATGCCCAATGTAAGTTCTCTAAGGTATGGGATAAGGTATGCTTCTCCCATGGCTGGTGTGAGGACATTCTTGAGTAGCAGGTTTGGGGTGCATTCATTACTAAGGTTGATGAAGAGCCCATGTTGGTGTGTGCCAGTGGGTGCAAAGCAGCCATTGGAGCATACTTTAGCATGTTTAGCTACCTGTCCTCACTCCAGCTTGCATCCTTTAGTGCCCCATGCAGCTTCTGAAATTGCTACAGAACTCCAGGCTCAATGTCAAGTGAGCCTGGAGGTCTAGCAGTGAGTTCAGAAGCTGGACACTAGAGGATGCAAGCCAGAGCCGGGACCGGTAGCTATACCTCCTGCAGAACATTTCAACACACAACACCCGTGGTGTATCAGTAGTGGATAGGCCGACCCCCCCAACTTTGCATCGCGGTGAGATATACAATACATGCTGCTAGATGGAGGATTGAGATTAAAAAGAGGCCAAAGGAAAGGTAGCAACTTTTGCATGGTAAGGTGGGTTGAGTCTGGGGCTCAGAGATATAGCAGCCCCACACCTTGGTTGCCTTGTGAAACAACTTAAGGCTCGCGGTGGCAGACCAAGGAAAATCTCAGATAGTCAAAAGCGACGCATGGTGAGAACAGTCACAGTCAACCTACAGACCAGCACCAAGGACCTACAACATCATCTTGCTGCATATGGAGTCACTGTGCATTGCCCAACCATTCGGTGCACTTTACACAGGGAGATGCTGTATGCGAGAGTGATGCAGAGGAAGCCTCAGCACAAACAAAGCCACTTGAGGTATGCTAAAGCACATTTAGGCAAGCCATTTTGGAATAAGGTGCTGTGGACCGATGACACTAAAATTTAGTTATTTGGGCATATCCAGGAGTGTTATGCAGGTAGGAAAAATAACACAGCATTCCAAGAAAAACACCTGCTACCTACAGTAACATATGGTGGTGGTTCCATCATGCTGTGGGGCTGTGTGGCCAGTGCAGTCGTTGGGAATCTTGTCAAATCTAATTTCTGCAAAAGGAGGATCTACTAAATACTGATTTCATTTCTTTTTTGTGGTGCCCAAATGTATGCACCTGCCTAATTTTGTTTAGCTAGATAAGGACCGCAGTGATTGAGATCTACGCCCTGTTTTGGTGGGCTCCTGGCTGGCAGGGTGTAGATCTCAATCACTGTCCGCAGCACGCATCCGCCGTTTCCGCCGCTACCCGCTGATCGCGCCGCTCAAACCCGACGATTCTCGCCGCATCTCACAGGCTCTGCCTGTCTCTATGACGGCAGAGTCACGTGAGCCGGTCAGGAGCCGATTTCATTGGCTCCTGGCCCTGTCTTTCAATGCAAGCCGTTCCCATTGGCTTACATTGAAAAACAGGGTCAGGAGCCAAAGAAAGCGGCTCCTGACCGGTTTACATGACTCTGCCGTCATAGAGACGGTAGAGTCTATGTCCTGAGGGTCTCGGCGAGCGGCGATGACGGCTGTTGCGGCGGGTATGTGCGGCGATTCGTCGGGATTCCGTCGGGATTGGACCAGCGGTCTCTGGTCTTTAAGTGCCCAGAGACTGCTGGTCCTTAAATGGTTAAACAATTATTGCACACTTTCTGTAAATCCAATAAACTTCATGTCACTTCTCAAATATCACTGTGTGTGTCCCCTATATGATATATTTAACTGACATTTTTTATCGTAACAACCAACGATTTATACAGGAAAATAATGACGATTAACAAGGTTGCCCAAACTTTTGCATCCCACTGTATATTTCCATCTCTACAAATAAATATATACACCTTTTAAAGGAAACCTAAAGTAAGCAGAGCACATAGGCTGCCATCTTCATTCCTTTATAAACAATGCCAGTTGCCTAGTTGTGATGCTGAGCTTTAGATTTTAGTTGTTTTTGAGTCACACACCTGCAGCACACATGCTTATTCTGGGCCAGTGAAGTATTAGAGGTAGAGCATCAGCAGGGGTGTAGCTAATGAGCTGTGGGCCTCAATGCAAGTTATACAATGGGGCCCCCCAAGCACTCTATACATAACAATTGATACGGCGTACCAAAACCTGCCAATGGCAACCACAGTGTGAGAGGAGAAAGAAGGGGATGGGGAACACTTTGTTAGTGATCACTACTATTCAGTAGCACTATTCAGTAAGTATCTATAGAAGTGATTATTACCAGCACAGGACCAATAGAGAGCTAATACTGTAGTTGAGGGAGGGCCCCGATGCGGTGCCTACCTCTGCACCCCCTATTGCTACGCCCTTGAGCATTAGCATAGAAGTCAAGCAACTGCCATTGTTTAGATAATGAAGATGGCAGCCTTGGAATTTCTTACTTTAACTTATGCCCACCAGAAAGAAACATCTGTTAAAATAGAAATTGTATTGTATAATTTTTCAGGCGATTTTTTTTTTATTTTTTTTTAGTATTTTATAGCTGGAGCACATGTTTATATACACATGTACAGTATGGATACCGTTTTTGCCCTGCACCCACCACCGCCACCCTCTGATATGGTAGGACATCCTCCTCATGCAATTGTTTGAATGCACAAGATGTCTGCACATGATCATTTTTTGTACCTACCTCTTTGAATCCAACAATTTTTTTTACAAATGGTGATCTTATCCACATTTGAAAACACCATTAAAACAGAATCAACTGCAGTGCCTGATTCAACAGCCTTTTTCTTTCTGATGCTGACAGTATGGATAAGTGTGGACGTGTAATCTCAGTTATTTGAGAGAGCCATACAATCAACTAAAGCTCGCTGTATAGAAAAGAATCCTGCTCTCTGGAAATATTAAAGTGGACCTGAACTCAGAATTTAAAAAAAGAGCATTGAAATCCATGTTAAAAATTGTAGGCAAAAACAGCACAATATCTGTACAAAAATATGTGAATAAACACTATAATATACAATAAATTAATAAGCCACACCCCCTGTTACATTTGCTGCCGCGGCAAATCACGTGGGAACTGCTGACAGGCTTGCAGAGATCAGTGGGGACTTTCTCCTGCTTATACAAAATCCGCCTCCCTCCCTGCTATTGACACTGTTCGTCATCAGGAGGCGCCGGCTGAATCCTGACAGTGTGCAGACAGCTGAAGGAGGTAGAGTTGCCGCTGAGAGTGCTTTGACTGGCTGGCCCTGCCCCCTCCCTTGTGTACACAGGCTTTTATCCTGGGCTGTGGAGAAGAAGGAAGTGCAGCCTCTATAGTTTACCAGGCTTCTCTGTGAATGTCTCTGCCTGTGTCCAGCTCCTGGCGGTGGAAGCAGGGCCGGATTTGTACCTTTTACCGCCCTAGGCCTGCTGTCACCAGCTGCCCCCCACCCCACACACCCACACATATCAATATGTGAACGCAAAACACAATATTCCTCCGCCCCACCTCAACAGAAAACATAGATCCATATTCTAGCACTGGGTCCCTCTCTGATCAAATAGGTTTTGACCAGAGAGGGACCCAAAAGGGCAAGCGCAAGTTAGGTCCGTGCATGCCTAGTAGAACTAAGGCACTTAGATTTTTTTTTCTCCATGAACAAGCACTTTATTTTACTGGACATGTAAGGACCTTACTTGCCCATGGCAAGTACAATTACAGTCACACTTACGCACTGAATAAACCTATTAAACCAGAGAGTGATACAGTATTGGAGCTGGGGGGTGGGAAGGAGTAGTAACTGAAGAGGTGGTCAGTGGGAGGAGGGATCAGCAAGGTTGGGGTGAGGAGAGAGAAGATAAAGGGGGGCAGTCAGAACTGAGGTAAGATTTAAGGGAATAGCCAGGGCCAGCGTTTTCATAGCAGCAAACTGAAAACCACTCCCTGCATGCCCCCCTCTATAGAGAAACTACAGCTCAGCTGCTAGCATGCTCCTATACCTCCACAGAGGCACTACAGCTCCCAGGATGCTCCTCCCCTTCCAGAGGCACTGCAGTTTCCAACATGCCCCTCCATCACCATATAGCACTGGGTTGACCACCAGGGCCCCAGAGCTGGCTGCTGGGTTACCCATTGTGAACAGTGGTCCCCTGAGATACCTGTAGTGTATTTACAGTGGAGCGCAATCCCTCCATCTGTGTGCGTCATCCTTATAGGCCCCTCATCGACTGGCGGCACGTACATACTCATGTGCCGCTTGGTTACAGAGATGAGGTGCCTGTGAGGATAAAGCACAGTGGAGCATTCAGGTAAGGACAGGTAAGTGCGGAGTGCTGGGAATACTCTGCAGAAGTTCTGGGGGGCCACTTATCACTTTGGGGAAGACCAGGGTGGGTTCGTGGAGTGGCATGCTTGGAACTGAAGTGCCTTTATAATTGTGGGTTAGTCTTGCTGGGAGCTATGTTGCCTTTAAAGAGGAGGAGGGGCATCCTGGGAGCAGTAGTGCCTCTATGGAGGAGAGGGGAGGGACCTTCTTGCTGGGACCTATATTGCCTCTATAGAGGGGAAGGAGCATGCTGGGAGTAGTAGTGCCTCTGTGGAGACAGGGTTCTTGCTGGGAGTTGCAATATATTGCCACTATAGAGGGGAAGGAGAATGCTGGAAGTAGTAGTGCCTCTGTGAACGGGCATGATGGAAGGAGTAGTGCCTCTTTGCAGTGGGGGGACATGCTGAGGTGAGGGAGGGGACAAAAGGACCACCTAATGCTGCTTCTGGGGGGGAGGGGTGTAGTAAAAAACATGCAGTAACCACACTAACTCACAAGTATGACGTTGCAGCAGAAGTTATCCCCAGTCAGGAAACAGATCATCCAGTTTCCTACATCGTGGTGTGAGACCTCTTATCTGTACACTGGGGAAGGCTGCACAAAGTGCCTTGCTTCTCCACGTGTGAGCTTCGTCCCGCTCAGCTGATCACTCTCTCCCTCCCCCGCACTTTGCTGTCGGGACTCGGAGGAGAGGAAAGAGATGGATGGGACAAATAGCTGCCTGCTGTGGTCCTCCAGATTTGTGCATGGAGGTCTCACTCTGACTCTGGCTGTGCCCTAGCAGCATAGTGCGAGAGCTCCTTACAAGCTGCAGACGCTGTTCCTGCGCTCCCATCAGCTGATCGGCTACTTTGCTCTGGACTCCTCTGTAGCTGCCTGCACACAGACACACGCACGCTGCGTGCAAAGCGGGCGGCTGCGGACGGAGAGAAAAGCAGACCTCTGTCCCATTGTGGGGATTGGAAATGTCGCATTCGGCTCCCCACCCGCCCCAAACATTGTTCCGGCCTAGGAGGCCTGCCCCTAAATCCGGCCCTGGGTGGAAGCCCTGCAGAGCGTCACACGGAGTAGGTTCTGCATCAAGTTACACAAGCTATGCCATGCTTTCCTCAGTGAGCCGTCTAGTTCTTATTAGCTGTGCACTGTGCTCTGTTCACCATCCGTGTTCTTTTGTTGTCACAGAAGTGCTACTGTCTTTCTCTGATCATTCCAGCAACACATGGAGTGTTCTGTGTTGTATCAGGACAATGGCTAGTTGTAAAAATTCCTGACAGACTGTGAGGTGATCGAATGGTAGCTGTCACAGCATGAATAATGCTGTGCAAATTAACACTGTACTGGGTTTGGAGCTTGTGGTATGAGGCTCTTCTGCCCCTGGAGCTAGCTCCTGAAATGCTCCATTTTTTTCTTCCTGAATGGCAGCAACAGATGCTCATCCAGACATTCACATTATTATTTAGTATTTATATAGCGCCGACATCTTCCGCAGCGCTGTACAGAGTATATATAGTCTTGTAACTAACTGTCCCTCAAAGGAGCTCACAATCTAGTCCCTACCATAGTCATATGTCTATGTATGTATTATGTAGTGCATGTATATTATTCTAGGGCCAATTTGGAGGGGGGAGGGGGGAGGAAGCCAATTAACTTATCTGTATGTTTTTGGGATGTGGGAGGAAACCGAAATGTCCGAGGGAAACCCACGCAAGGACAGGGAGAACATACAAACTCCTTGCAGATGTTAATCTGGCTGGGAATCAAACCCAGCGATACAAGGTGAAAGCACTACTCACTACGCCACCGTGCTGCCCACATCTGTATACAACCTTAAAGAGAATCAGAGATGAAAAAACACAAACAATTGATACTCACCCGCAGCTTCCTTCAGCCCCAGAAACACGTGAGAGTCCCACGCCATTATCCCGCAGTCTGCCGATCAGCCCTGGTAACAGGCTCAGTCGCGTCAGTCCGGGTCTACTGTGCATGCACGGACCTCCCATGCAGTAGACCCAGACTGGACGCGACTAAGCAAGTTACCAGGGCTGATCGCGGCTGAACGGCAGACTGCGGGATAATGGCGTGGGACTCGCACGTGTTTATGGGGCTGGAGGAATAATTAAGTAATAATTCTTTGTGTTTTTTCATCTATTCATTCCTATCCTAATAGATTAGGTGAAAAATGTAGATACTTACTTCAGGAAAGGATCTTTTAGAAGCTTCCCCCGTCACTTTCTGTCCTTTTCTAGCACAGTGTCCCCCTCAAGTTCCACGGAGCTCGCCTGGGGTGTGCAGGCAGCTCATGCCTGGGTAGGCTCGGGCTAGATGGAGAAAGCAGGGCCCACTCTGCTCAATACTAGTACGCAGGTGCAAGCTGTCTTCACCTGCGCAGTCCAGGCAAGTGCTGCCAAGCTCTTGTCAGTGGGCTTGCAGGGGTCTCAGCTACAATGGGGAAAGTCTGGAGGATCCAGAGGCTGGTAATGGGTGCAGCAGGTGTGCAGAGCTGGGAACTCAGGTGCACAGAGATCCCACCACCAGAGCCCTGAGAGATAGAGGAATCCAGCAGGAGGAGGGGAGCCACTGGTAATGGGGGCAGCAGGGGTGCAGAGCTGGGAACTCGGGCGCACAGAGGTCTCACCACTAGAGACCCTGAGAGATAAAATAATCGGGGGGGGGGGGGGGGGGCTCTGGTAATGGGTGCAGCAGATGGGCAGAGCTGGGATGATCCTCATACACACTAAGAGAGGTTTGGCACTTCAGTGTAAAAAAGACTGAACAGGTTTTTTCTAAAAAAAAAAAAAAAACCTTAAATATATGTTTCACTGTTAATGCTTCACTCTTTATAAAACTGACCAAATGTCCACTAAAAAAATATGACAAGCACGCATATGCTTCACTGATATTACTTCACTCTTGCTAATTTCAGGAAAAAAGGTTTTTTGCCAAAAAACAACCATTTTAGATACACAATCGCCCCCTCTCGTTATCAGTTCACATACACACTAAGGCTCCCTGCACACTGCAAATCCGCTTTCCGATTCCATTTCAGATTCCGATTTTCAATTCCGATTTTCCCTGAATACATTCAACAGAATAAACAGATCAAAAAACGCAGCATGCAGTACAGATTAAAATTCGGAATCGGATGTAAAAACTGATTAAAAATCGGAATCACATGCAGTGTGCAGGGAGCCTAAGAGAGGTTTGGCGCTTCACAGTGTAAAAAGGACTGAACAAGTTTTTCCCCAAAAAAAACATGAATATATACATGCTTCACTGTTAATGCTTCACTCTATATAAAACTAAACAAATGTCCACTAAAAACATATAACAGTCCTTTTTACACTGTGAAGCGCCAAACCTATCTCAGTGTGTATGTGAACTGATAACTAAAGGGGGCATTTGTGTATCTAAAAGGGTTGCTTTCCGGCAAAAAACGATTTTCCTGAAATTAGTAATTGAAGTAATATCAGTGAAGCATATGCGTGCCGGTCATATTTTTTTAGTGGACATTTGGTCAGTTTTATAAAGAGTGAAGCATTGACAGTGAAGCATATATATTTATGATTTTTTGGGGGAAAAACCTGTTCAGTCTTTTTTATATTGTGAAGTGCCAAACCTCTCTTAGTGTGTATGAGAGCTCGGATGATCCCCAACCTGAATCACGAGTGATTCAAATGAGGCTTAATTAGTCTATGCGCTATGTACTGGTAGGAGAGGGGGGGCTTGCAGGGGGTGGTGAAATAAGAGGGGATTCCTTCTGTCAAGCTACCTACAGAGGACGACAAGGGTGGCTTGATGATGTAAGAGGGGATTCCCCCTGCGTGACTCCTACGAGGAGGAGAAGGAGGGTTGGGGGTGTTTGACATAGGAGCAGATTCCCTCTGCAGCGTGACCCCCCTACCTCTGCCGGACAGGATACGAAAGGGGAGAGCTGCATGACTACAGGACATGATATGGGATCTGGCACAAAATGAATGGGAAAAGCTGCAGGACTACAGGATGACAACACAAGATCTCACACTGCAGGAGGCATAGTTACAGAAAAAATAATACTTTATCAAGGCGTGTGCCAGTACAGTGCAGGGCAGCAGCAGAAGCCACAGCTGTCAGTTTCCTGTAACAGGGCGACTGATGATGACCTCATGACACTGGGATGTAAATCTCATTCTGTGGGCGTGAATGGGCATGTCTAACTCCAACTGTAACACCGCCCACAGAATCAGATACTGCACCTTCCATGGAGTGAGAGCTGCAAAATGGAGGGAGAGAGCTCTAAGATGGAGCCTGCCATTCTCTTTTATTCATAGTTATATTGCACAAATATATCTACTTTTATATTGCCCTTCGCAAGTGTTTTGTGCCTAATCATTATTTTTAAAGGGATAAGGAGGCTCAATTTAGTGACTTTTTTTCAGTTCAGTTCCTCTTTAAGGCAACAAGGCAAATAAAGTTCTGAATAGCCATGCAGGTTTAATGAAAGGACTCCAAGTACAAGAAGAGACAAGACTCGTAAACAGGAACCTCTCTATTGGCAGCCTTACAATCACATTTGCATTAGAAGCTACATGCCTAATAGTGCCAAAATCTTCTAAGGAACAGCGGAAAGAAAATGTGAAAGAGTTGTAAAAAGCAAAATAGAACTCTAGGGAAAGTTTTTGTCTTTTAGTTTTAGATACAGTCGAGAAGGGTTAGGACCTCTGAGTTTATTGCTGTCTTTTTTCCTCAACTGGCATATTTCCAATGACTTTCTATGAAGCATAGCAGTGGCAGATTCTTTCTGATCAGGACAAAACAATTAAACAGTTTCATGATATGCCGGTAATGCTAAATAGATTTTTTTTTTGTTCACCAGATAGAGGTGTTAGATTTATTTAATTTGCTTAGGCTAGGTTTTGACTGGGGCATCGCATAGCCTGTAAAAACAGGTTTGGAAAGCAATGGAGGAGAAAAGTCATATCGCACGTTACACATATGATGTGATGCATACATTGAAGCATACAGTTCATGAAATGTGCACAAGCATGTTGTCCGGTACTACACAGCATACCTTACATCATGCCGAAGGATGCCGTCACTCCGCACTGCTAATGCGCTGATATGAATGTACCTTGACAATATAATTGCATTGCGTTAACAATGTGATTGTTTTGTCTGACACAATGCACCAGTGTGAACATAGCCATATACCCTAACAATGTGTAAGGCATTTAACCCATTAGCAGTTTCAAAGGAATCTCTTTTGAAATGCGTGCGCTGCTTTTGACCTCAGCTATCAGACCTTGTGCTGTAAATTCTTGAAATGCTTTGATGTCTCTCTGCTAGCAGAGGATATAGAAACAACTGAAAACAGAAGTCCTTTGTTATTTTCTGACACTGCCCCAAACAAATACACATTACAGTAGTACCTATTAACCCTCCTGGCGGTAACCCTGACCTACACTCGGGGTAGCCACCGCAGAGGATTTCTCTGCCCCGGGAGGGATATTTTTGGGATAAAACTTTATGTGAAGCTTGTAGCTAGCAGCCTAGCACTAAGCTAGGCTGCCCAAGTCCCTCGGCATTGCCCCCCAAGTCCCTCCGCTCTGCTCCGATCCCCTCCGATCGCCGCCATTATACGTACCCCCCAGGCATCCCACGATGGTGCAGCCTCTCCAATCAGCTCCAGGCTTCACTATGGGGAGGATCAGGATTGCGCATGACGTCAATGTCAGACGTCATGTCCGATCGTCGCCGCAGCGACGACTGAAGCTCATTGGGGAGGATGCGGGTCTCGCGGGATCTCGGCTTGGTAACGTATAGCGGCGGTGATCCGGGGGGGGGGGATCAGAAGGGTGCGGGGGACTTGGGACACAATAGTGGCTAGCCTGGTGCTAGCTACAAGCTTTACAAAAAAATTAATTCAAAAAATCCCTCCAGCGGACGCAGCCTCAGAAACTGCGTACCGCCAGGAAGGTTAGTAGCAAAGAAATGTAACAAATCAAAAATAAAATAAAAAAGTGCTCAAATAAATTGGCCTGGAGCACTTACAAGCCTCTAAATAAATTGACTGCTAAAGGGTTAAAGATGAACTTAAACACAGGATTGAACTTCATTCCAATCAGTAGTGAATACCCCCTTTACCACAAAAAAACCTTTACCTTTTCTTAGATAGATCATCCAGGACATGTGTATTGCTGATATTGTGTTGAAACCCTTTCCACAGTGTGATGTCAGGGCCATAGCCCTGAAAGACTCTTGTCTGTGACGTCATTGAATTGTGGTAAATAACAGCAGTTTACATCTGCCAGGCAAGCAGTATCTTGCTTGGCAGTTGAGTAAATAATTTATAAGTTAATATTGTAAAGTATAAGCAATTTTATACAGTATATTAATTTCACTTGAGTTACTCTTTAATAACTAATACTGTTAAAAAGCACTCTTTATTACAAAATTAATAAAAGACAGGTATTGTCCATAAATATGTGATAGGGATTGCTGCACAAAGGATTCGCTCCTGTTGGCTTCAGAAAGTACAGATGTCATACTTACGAAGAAGGGCAATTTGAACTTATCGTTGGTTTTGGAAATGCAAAACTACAAATTGAAATGAAGAGATTATTTTGAATAACATGAATTTACAAAATCACTTGCATAATACTGATCTTTATAGCATTTTGTCAATAAACATGGCTTCTGACATTAAAAACTCATTTCTTAGCAAATGAAAATCTCAGATTGCCTTTGTGGGGTGGCATGAATAAAATGCATTTAAGAACTACATTTAACAGACTGCTGCATAAGATGAGCGTAAAAACATTAGGAGTATGATACAGAGATAAGGAGCAGGAATCTTGTCTGTGACCACAGACTGTAGTCAGCCAGGATTCACACCCATCTGTAATTACCTTCTATCTACAGAGGTCACCTTCCTAAAGGAATCACAGATCAGATACTGCCTTATGCTGAATACACACGTTGAGATTTCCCGTTCGATTCCCGGGATCGAACGGATCGAATCGATTATTTCCAACATGCTCGATTCGGATTTCGATCGTTTCTGCCGTCGATTTGGCATAATTAACATGCAAATCGACGGCAGAAACGATCGAAATCCGAATCGAGCATGTTGGAAATAATCGATTCGATCCGTTCGATCCCGGGAATCGAACGGGAAATCTCAACGTGTGTATTCAGCATTAGGAAAAATGCCAGTGGAAACTTGAGAACTGTTTATATGATAGTCTCTAGCACCACTCCTCTTCATAGCTTGCTATTATAAATTATAAAGGGACCCATATACTTACCAATTTTCCCGCCGATACACAGCCGATTTGATCACTGTGATCGAATTGGCTGTGAAATCGTCACGAAAACGCTGACCGAACGATCGATTTCCGCCCGAAATCGATCATTCCGGTCGATTCCCGTCGTTCCTGTCCATGCGGAAGATTTCACTCGATCGCCGGCGCCGGCGGCTCGGGAGTGCGTCGATAGTGGCTTTCGAATACCCAACGACCAACGCAATACAGCGGCAATACGTTACCTGTTCCGCCGGCGCGAGTCCCCTGGTCACCGCTGCTCCATCTCCACGCTGGGCTCCAAGCAGGCTTCACTTCTTCCTGTCCCGGCAGGAAGTTTAAACAGTAGAGTGCCCCCTACCTGTTCCGCCGGCACGAGTCCCCTTGTCAGCGCTGCTCCGTCTCCGCGCTGGGCTCCAGCAGGCTTCACTTCTTCCTGTCCCAGCAGGAAGTTTAAACAGTAGAGTGCCCTCTACTGTTTAAAGCTTCCCGGCAGGAAGTAAAGTGAAGCTGGAGGAGCCCAGACAGGAGAAGAGACAGCGGAGACCAGGGGACTCGCGCTGGCTGGAGCAGGTAATGTAATGCTGAAATCGATTCACAATCTGTTTGCAGTAAAGGCCGCCATACGATCCCTCTCTGATCAGATTCGATCAGAGAGAGATCTATCTGTTGGTCGATCTGATGGCAAATCGACCAGTGTATGGCCACCTTTAGAGTAGGGATGCAAATAGTTCAGAGTTTCTGCAGGATTATGCAAATTATGTATGGAGGGCTGCCTTTGGGGCTTTGTTACTGTGAGAATGGCAGCCTTTTACATTTCTTCCACTGTCATGAATGGGTGAAATTTGATTGGCTGTTTGTGGTTCTGCCCAGGTGTGTGTGTGGGTGGGGGGGGGGGGGCATTGGGGGCCGAGGCCCCCAGAACATATCATCCCAGGTAGTAAGGGATCTGTATACCAAGTTTCTTATAGATAGATAGATAGATAGATAGATAGATAGATAGATAGATAGATAGATAGATTTATCACTGTTGCTGGCCCTCATTTTTGTATATTTTGACCCCTATTGTGACTTATCTATTTGGGCATTTTTGTAGATTACAATCAGTGATAAGGTAGGATTTTAATAGTTTTAATTAGTTTTTATGTCAATGGATAAGTCCACAATAAACCTACATCAATTTTGTTCACTAATTATTGGTATATGACTATTTGTTACTAATTGGGTTAACTCTATATGGGCATTATTTTCTTGATTGCTATGGTTTGTATATTGGCCCCAAATGGTTACAGATTAATCAACACTCAAAAGTGTTTACTTTTGATTGTGGTAAATCAGGAGTCCTAACTATTAAAGAAGAGTGGGGGAAGAAAGGGATGGGGAGCAAGCTAACAGGCTTCTGTATTCTCTAGTATTTGCTGCTGTCAGAGTGCATTTCGGCACGTGTACAAGCTGTGTACTGCTCTGCAATTTGACCTGTTGCTCAGCTATTAGAAAAACAATTAGCTTATAACCAACACCAAATATTCCTTTTGTTTCCCTATGCTAAACTGGTATGGATAGCCAATGAATTAATGAGCTGATAACAGAGGAATTTAGCTCTGTGACTCAGCAGGGAGTAACAAATTTATGCTGCTTGAAATTGGACAGATCAAAATCACTAGATACTTTATTTAACAGGTCTAATTCTAAGCTACATAAATCTGGTACAAAATAACATAAAATTTGCATAAAACCAAAATGATTAGCTTTCCTTGATCATCTCTAGTAAGCATTAAGAGAAACAGAAGGAGTACAGTACCAGAATGCAGTTGCACACAGAACAATTTAATAAGTTGATGAGAGGAGTATTATAGCGACTGGCATAAT
This sequence comes from Hyperolius riggenbachi, assembly GCF_040937935.1. Lineage (NCBI taxonomy): Eukaryota > Metazoa > Chordata > Amphibia > Anura > Hyperoliidae > Hyperolius > Hyperolius riggenbachi. The sequence continues at coordinate 147,008,848 of NC_090651.1, read as the reverse complement.
TGTATGAATGGCTATTTTGAGGGATAAGTTCACAGAAGATAGGTCCAACTGCTCTTTCAAAACTTTTTTTGGATTTTCAAAAAGAGGCTTAACAGTTGGGAGCCATGTTGCAAACAAAAGGTATCTAGAAAGCCCTTTATAAGTATCAAAATAATCTGCTTGCAAAGAAATAGGCACCAATGAGCAATACAGATATTGACAAAAAGAACAATGGTAGGGCTCACTACATATGGAGTGCATTGGCGTAATTTTCAGGCAGTCCAAGAAAAGCATTAGTGTATGTATTATGTCTCGCCAGATGTTGTGGACCCCTACCCTCATCTGGCTGCTAGGTGTACTAATCTGAATGATTTATTAGTGTATTGTAGTGAATTAGAAAAGCCTGATATTACAGTATATTCTGGCTTATAAGACTTTTTTTAACCCTTGAAAATCATCTGAAAAGTCAGGGGTCATCTTATACGCCGGATGTCATTGATGCCCGGTGATACGCCCTCTCCTGTTATCGCCTCTCTGATCTCGCTGCTGAGGTCTGTAGTGAAGTGGCGCAGGCGCACATGTGCGCTGGGGGGGAGCTCACCACTCACACTGCAAGGCCTGGGACGCCCAGGGTATGGAAGAAAGAGATTGTGCTGTGCCCATAAAACATGCCTCTTCTACCCGTCTGGCCCACCCTAACCTGTTACCGCCTCTCAGATCTCGCTGCTGAGGACTGTAGTGAAGCGGCGCAGGTGAGGTAAATAGGATACAAAGGCGGGCCAAACGGGTGAAAGAGGCATGTTTTATAGGCACAGTGCAATCTATTCTTCCATACTGCTCTGAAAAACAGGGAGACAAGGAGAGCTGACCAATCCAACCAGTCAATCGCCTATATACTGTTATATACTAGGTACCACATATAGTACAGCACCAGTATCGGTTCATACATAGCACCAGTATATGATGTCTTTTTAATTTTTATTTGGTGTGTGTTGGAAGAGGGGTAGTCTTATACGGCGAGTATATCCCAAACTCTATATTTTAAGTGGAAAAGTTGGGGGGTCGTCTTATATGCCCAGTCGTCTTTTACGCCGGAATATACGGGTAGGTCTGATCAACCAGATACATGTCCCTGTGGACGTTTTAATATCTTCTCCTGTGTCAATAGAGGTAAAGAGTTTTATCACTCTGAATCAAGTAAAGTGCTTCACTTACATATTTTGTGTTGATTGATTATCCAATCGTGTTGTTTATTAATTATGAGGCCCTATATTATGTGAGAAAAACAATCAGAGCTTAATCAGGATTACAGAACACATTGCTTATATATGAAAACAAGCTGAGAAAAGCTATGCCCTTTAAAATCTCTCATAATTCAAACCTAGAAGGGTTGAAAGTTATGGGTATTTACTGTATGTCATTATGAGTGTTTGATATTTATTGAGAATGGACTTTATGATAAGCTTTCAGGTTTTTAAGCAAGTAAGCTAATTATAGTGTACACATATAAAAAAGAAAGTAGGTATTACATACAGTAGGCTAAAAAAACAACCGATGAAACCCCTGAGAGATAAAACATGTCATGTGATGACTTTGGTGTGGCTTTCAGCCACAGACTCTAGGATTGCTCATGCTGATTCCTTCTTCCATGACTCATAGCGAGTTCCACATGGTGGAAGAGAGTACTGCTACTCAGCTCTGTTCACTAGTCAGCAGCATGATCATGTCATTCTGGTAAGAGATGCCATTGTCCGGGTTTATCTGTCAGGTGCTCACATGAGTGTGGTTATGCATAATAGTTCATGTAATAAGTTCTGCTGCCTGAGGCAAAGATCGTGAAGGCGCCCCCTTCCCGCTTAAAACAAGATTAAAGAAGACACAGCCCATGATTTCTACCTCCTTACCTTAGGCCCAAACCACTAGGGCTTCAGTCAGTCACTGCACTGGCAATATAGCTAGGCCTAGGTTTTATGGTGCTGTTGTGAACTTATGAAGTCTGTAAAGTGGCTGCCACCCTCCTGCGTGTCCCAAGCCCAACCCCCTTATAGCACACAGACAGTCAATCAATGAGTCAATAAGACAAAGAGAAAATAAATAACAGCAACAGGATGATATATCCCCCCTGCAATGCAGGGCCTGCATATACCAATATCACACTAGACACTACCAGTCTGCCACCTACCTACATACATACCAGTCAGTCAGTCTGCTACCTACCTAACTACATACCAGTCAGTCAGTCTGCCACCTACCTACCTACATACCAGTCAGTCAGTCTGCCACCTACCTACCTACCTACATACCAGTCAGTCAGTCTGCCACCTACCTACCTACATACCAGTCAGTCAGTCTGCCACCTACCTACATACCAGTCAGTCAGTCTGCCACTTACCTACATACATACCAGTCAGTCAGTCTGCCACCTACCTACCTACCAGTCAGTCTGCCAGCCACCTACCTACCTACCTGTCAGTCTGCCAGCCACCTACCTACCTACCAGTCAGTCTGCCAGCCACCTACCTACCTACCAGCCAGTCTGCCAGCCACCTACCTACCTACCAGTCAGTCTGCCAGCCACCTACCTACCTACCTGTCAGTCTGCCAGCCACCTACCTACCTACCAGTCTGTCTGCCAGCCACCTACCTACCAGTCAGTCTGCCAGTCACCTACCTACCTACCAGTCAGTCTGCCAGCCACCTACCTACCTACCTACCAGTCAGTCTGCCAGCCACCTACCTACCTACCAGTCAGTCTGCCAGCCACCTACCTACCTACCAGTCAGTCTGCCAGCCACCTACCTACCAACATACCAGTCAGTCTGCCAGCCACCTACCTACCTACCAATCAGTCTGCCAGCCACCTACATACCAGTCAGTCTGCCAGCCACCTACCTACCTACATACCAGTCAGTCTGCCAGCCACCTACCTACCTACATACCAGTCAGTCTGCCAGCCACCTACCTACCTACATACCAGTCAGTCTGCCAGCCACATACCTACCTACCTACCTACCTACATACATACATATTTTGACATGACATTAGAGAATACAAAAAAGGAATCCGACCCGACCGTGGAGAGCAGAGCCAGAGCCTGGGGCAGCAAAGTGACTTACCGAGGATGATGGGGTCCGGTGGCGACGATGGCGGAGGGCAAGCGTCAGGCACGATCCAGCATCCATCTTGCGCTGGCGGGCAGAGGGCAGCTGCAGGCGGCGAGCTTGCGCCTCCATCTCGCGCTGGCGGACAAGGCCGGGGGGCAACAGCGGGCTCATCATTGTCACGGTCACGGCTGCACTCAGTGACTGTGAGTACTATCATGGTGAGCAGCGGGCAGCGTGACTCCAGTCACTTCTGGTCCCGGATTCTGCCTGCCGCCCACCATCAAGCAGGCGGAGGCAGTGTACAGGTGCAGCCTCACAGAGGCCTAGTAGGCGGCAGAGCTCGGACTCGGAGTCCGGCATGGCGGCAAGTCACATGGCAGGGCTGGCGTCACTGTGCACCGGGTCACTCACGATTCGGTGTGTAGCCAGGGAGTCTGCAGCTTAGGCAAATTGAGGCTGGCAGGCCGGCCAGGCGGCGGTACCAGCACACTCCAGTCCAATCTCTCCGGAAAGGCGGCAAAAACCAGGCGCAGTAACTTCCTCTTTATGCCTGGTGACGCCCCTCCACTTCCTGCCACCTGAGGAACCCCCCTCACCCCGCCTCATGGGCGGGCCGGCCCTGTCCGCAATTAAAACTTAGGCCCAAAGACAACAGCATCTGCACACTACTTTGTCACCTTTGGATTCCAATTACTGGATTGTTGAGGAATTTACCATTGCCCCTATATCTTCTGAGGTTATTACAGTGGCATAGTAAATAGCACTCTTGCGTTGCTGGTGTCCATTTTGAATATGGAGCAGGGCACCATCTGCATGTAGTTTGTATGCCCTCCCGTTGTTTGTTTCTTCTAGACATTACGGTTTCCTCCCATATCACAAAACCATACAGATACCGTAAGTGCCCTCTGCCAAAACTAGCCTTAGAAAATGATGGAAACATGACTGTAATATGGATCCAATTGTGAGCCTCTCTAGGGGACAGTTATTGATGAGACCACATACTCTTTAAATTGCTGCAGAAGATGTCACTGGTAAATAAATACAAAATACAGGTAGTCCCCAGTTAAAGAATGACATAGGAGCTTCAGGTTCATTCTTAACCTGAATCTACCCATAAGTCGAAACGCTGTGCCATCTCTGTCCCCTGTACCTACTGTCACAGGAGCCCTAGTGGTCAGACCGCAAATTGCCTTCCAATCGGTTTCAGCACACAGACCATGCAAGCTTTGGTCGCGATCTTTGCGCAGAAACAGACAGAAATTTGGGCAGCAGCCCGACCAGAAGGGAGCCTGTGAGGTACGGTAATTACAACTTTACACACTATTTCAGGGTATCTGCCACCACCACTGGTATGGGCCAGTGGACCCGACTGACTGACTGGTCCTGCGAATAGAATCGGTTAAACACACTCTATTCTGTCTAGATATCAACAATAGTAGCGTCTCTTCAGAGACCTGAGTTCAGTTTGTGCGGCTGAGAAGCAGGGTAGCGGAACAGTGATTGACTTGGATAAAGTCTTTTATTCACGGGCAATATAAATAATTAATACATACAGACAATTATTAAAATCAACAATTATTAAAACAGTAATAGCCAGTATGAAAAATAAAAGAAAGGGAGAAAAAATACTTAGTTTCATGGAAAGATGTCCTTTTGTGGGAAGAATTATAAAGTCCTTGGTAAAATCCTTTGTTTCAGATCAAAGTTCAGAGTTCAGACCAGGTGGATGCCAGCATATCCTCAAGCTGGCACAAATGAGATTAAGATGGTGTTTCAGGGTGGAGGACACTGAGTTTGGCTTCTCTGCCATTCTTATGCCCCTGATCCAGTAGGAGGGAGTGAGGGCGGGAGCCACACACCCCCTTAGAATATAAGATGAGTCCCCCCTTGTCCTGGGGACCAGAAATCATATCTAACCATATATGGGCTCTATCTCACAGAACCGTACAGGTCAGGGCAGATTTAATAACATTTTCAGGTCTGTCTCGATTTACCCAGCAGTCTGATACCAAACATGAGGGGTGGGACCCCTGTGGTATCATCAGGGCACTTTCGAACTGCCTAACTGGCAGTCTTTACCTCAGAATGTTCTTAAACTTCCTCAGAACCAGCGCCAGATAGGGCCCATCATGCTCTGTTAGTTTGGAGGGTCTGCCAGCCTGGCAACACAGAAAATATGACACATATAGCAGTTTATGGAATATGATATACATCTGGGATTTACAGCATGTCATTCCCAGGCAAAGGCTCTTTTGAAGTTTGGGGCCAGCCAGCTACGTGTCAGCTCCCCTGCTGGGATTGTAGCCAGAATGTCTAACTTTTTCCAGCTAGATTGTTTCTGCCATTCTGCTTATCAACTATATCTGATGGATGGGCCATCAGCACAGCTTGAAGCCAGGGACACTCTGCAGCAGGCTTGTGCCTTTTGGTGGAAGGAGGGAAAGGACTGTCTTTATTAAAAAAAGAAAAACCAGGAATGTCCGTTCTGCTCGCTGCAATGACTAGCAGATCTGACCAAGAAATCGGAGAAACCGACAGCAAATCTTCCAGATTCGCCTACGTTCCTCCTGGCTGTTCCGTGACAGCTGGGAGAAAGGGAAACTCCAGGTTGCTACAGGTAGCCCCTACACAACCAATCCAGATTCTATTGATCTGAATCGTAATCGATGCAGAGAATCGATTGCGATCGCATTTTCTTCACGGGTGGTTCCAGGACGCGTCTGCGGCCCTGCAACCGTCCGTGACAGCCCCCCCCCCCCTCTTGTCGGCGGCTTAGACACACACCCACAAGATGTGTGGCGGCGCCGCTAACCTGGCGGACGGGTCTCGGGTTGCCGGTACGGCGGGAAACCTTATTGGAGCCTGCAGCTCGGTTCACCTGGACAGGTCGCAGTCCGCTACCCTCAGGGTTGACCCGACATGGACCGTTCCGGACAGGGCGTTTGTGCCACTGCGTTCGGATGGGGTGTCTGCCAGGACTGCTGTCAACGGGCAGTAGGTTGGTTAAGTCAACAGCCAGCCCACGCAGGGTTTCCCTGCTAAGTGGCTGTGGACCTAAGGGAACCCTGCGGGAATCCCTGGACCTTCCCAGCTCCTGACAGATGGCACATGCTTTGCAGTAGTTTGCTACATCCCTGTTCATCCTGGGCCAATAAAACTGTTTTCGAATACAGGCCAGTGTCTTGCGGACACCAGAGTGTCCTGTCAGGGAATTATCATGTGCGGATTTCAGCACATGTCCCCTGAACGCACTTGGGACCACAAGCCATTTGGTATTCGCATGTGATCTACTGGTAGGGGGCTGTACAGACTCGCTGTACAGTCTCCCACCTTCCCAGTACACCTTGAAAGTGGCCCCGTCTGCGAGGGACTCAGAGGCTTGCTGCCTGAGGGCCTCCAGGCTTGGGTCGCTTTGTAGTGCTGCTGTGAGGACGCTGTCAGTTTCAGCCAACTTGCTCATGTCACACGAGGCCAGCGGCTGAAAGGTCTCATCCCTGCGGTCAGAGGAGGGGGACGAGGCCGGAACCCCCTCCACCTGTTCTGAGCTCGGGTTCTGAGCAGTACAGCTGCGCGGTACTGTTAGCACAGGGATACCTTCAGAATGGCACAGACTGGCATTACTCAAATCATCGTTGCATGCATTCATGACAGTGACAGGCATAGACACATTTTCATTACAGACAGTTGGTACATTAAACACAGGTACAGTTACATCATCACGACATGCAGTTCATGCATCAAATTCAGGTGCCTTTGAAGCAGGCACTATTGAACCTGGTACCCTTGAACTGAGCCCATTCAACCTACCTCCCCCTGGTGCCCCCCAAGTGTATAAAGTACCTGGTGGTGGGTGGAGAGTCCATCTCCTTCCGTGAACGACAAGGCGGTCGTGGCAGGTTCATAGTAGGACACAAGCTTGCCCAAATCAGTCCCCAGCAACACAGGGACTGTGAGATCCTTCACAACCCCAACAACCCTTTCTTGGACTCCAACCCCCCAGTCGATCTTCACTCTCGCGTGGGCTATGTGTAAAAGGGTGCCCTCTACTCCAGTAAGGGCAAGGGATCGGCTGGAGCTGATGCTCTCCTTTGGCACAAGGTGTGAGTGAACTAACGTGATGTCAGCTCCGGTGTCTCGGGAATCCGGTGACAACTTTGCCGTTCACCCTAACAGGCTGCTGCTGGTCGGTTCGGTCGCGGATTTCCTATCCCCGGGCAAACAGAACAAAATCTGATGATCCAGGCTGTGGTTCGCTGGCGGGTTGCCTCTGCTGTGGGTGAGGTACAGGTGATGCAGATGATCCAGGTGCTGGTGGTGTCTGTCTCTGCTCCGGACAGTCGAATTTCATGTGTCCGGGTTGGCGGCAGTAGTGACAGGTGACCTCTCCAAGGGCTGCAGGCCTGGGTGCAGCAGCTGCGCTGGGTGGCCTCTGTGGCTGATGGCTCACAGGGGCAGGAGAGTCTGCCGGGGTATTGGGCTGACCTCCTCTCCAGCTGGATGGGACAGTTCTGCGCGCTCAAGCACAAACTGTCGTACATCAGCAGGGCAAATGTTCAGAAATTGTTCTAGGACTATCAAGTCCTCCAGGACACCATAAGACCCTTTGGTGAGGCCTAGAGTCCACTGGCGGAGTGTGGTGAGCAAGCTGCTGACCACATCTCGGTACGAATCAGAAGACTTTTTCTGCCAGGACCGGAACTTTTTGCGATAGGCTTCTGACGTCAGCTGGTATTTGGTAATAATAGTGTCTTTTATAGCAGCATAATCATTATCCTTTTCCGCAGGTAACTCTGCGAAAGCATCAATCGCTTTGTAGCGCAGCAAAGGTGTCAGATGTCTGGCCCACTGGTCTTGGGACAGACAATATTGCAAAAACAAGTCAATGTCTGTGTCTTTTTCAATATTAGCAAATTTAAATTTTGCACTTACGGGTGATGCTCCTTCAGCAGGGAGGCTGGGCGGCGAACTCCGGCTGGCCTGTTGAACTTTTGCCAGGTTCAGCTCATGCTGTCGTTGAAGCTCCCGTTCCGTACCAGCCGCTTGCCGTTCCCGTTCCTCTCGTGCCTCTGCAGATTTGTCCTCCTCTCGTATGTACTGCAGGTACTTGTCCAGGTCAGTCTCCATCAGCTGTCGTAATGCCTGCTGCATTAGCGGATCAGTACAAACGGACAGTCCAGTACTGGCCGGTTCCGGGCAAGTACTTTCAGAAACTCTGGGATTGGGGACCACACTGACAGCCTCTTGCGTAACTGTTGCCGCATTGCCCGCAGGTTGCTCAACATCTGTACGCCTAGGATCTTCAGCCTCTGGTTCCCCTTGACTTGAGTCAGATGGGTCGGCGTCTACCTCAGCAGACACATCCGGCTCCTGCGGTTGCTGGGTGTCCCATTGAAACAAGTCATTTACCATGTCCTGTTTGTTCTTGCGGAGGGTGTCAATGCCCCGCAGCTGACAAAGATTTTCCAGGTCTGATACGGCCATGAGCTTGTAGTTCCCGGACATTTCCATGCCAAATAAAATAAAACTTTTGGGGAGGGGTACTGGCTACACAGTCTCTCTGTATATAAAAAAAATATATTGCCTTCCAGCTAAACCAAAAAAATTAGTTTGTTTCTTGATAGCGCTAGCGCTATCTTAGATACTTTCAGCACAACACAGGTCCCACCCGCTGCCAAACACTGTCACTGTCACAGGAGCCCTAGTGGTCAGACCGCAAATTGCCTTCCAATCGGTTTCAGCACACAGACCATGCAAGCTTTGGTCGCGATCTTTGCGCAGAAACAGACAGAAATTTGGGAAGCAGCCCCGACCAGAAAGGAGCCTGTGAGGTACGGCAATTACAACTTTACACACTAATTCAGGGTATCTGCCACCACCACTGGTATGGGCCAGTGGACCCGACTGACTGACGGGTCCTGCGAATAAAAACGGTTAAACACACTCTATTCTGTCTAGACATCAACAATAGTAGCGTCTCTTCAGAGACCTGAGTTCAGTCTGAGAAGCAGGGTAGCGTAACAGTGAATGACTTTGATAAAGTCTTTTATTCACGGGCAATATAAATAATTAATACATACAGACAATTATTAAAATCAACAATTATTAAAACAGTAATAGCCAGTATGAAAAATAAAAGAAAGGGAGAAAAAATACTTAGTTTCATGGAAAGATGTCCTTTTGTGGGAAGAATCATAAAGTCCTTGGTAAAATCCTTTGTTTCAGATCAAAGTTCAGAGTTCAGACCAGGTGGATGCCAGCATATCCTCAAGCTGGCACGGATGAGATCAAGATGGTGTTTCAGGGTGGAGGACACTGAGTTTGGCTCCTCTGCCATTCTTATGCCCCTGATCCAGTAGGAGGGAGTGAGGGTGGGAGCCACACACCCCCTTAGAATATAAGATGAGTCCCCCCTTGTCCTGGGGACCAGAAATCATATTAATTATTACACAGCGGCAGTGGAGATCAAGTACGAAAGTTGTAAATTTACCCCAAATTCTGTGATACACACTGTTAGTTTTCCACTTCCTAGCCTTAAGTAAGGTTTCCGCCATTTCGTTCGAACAGCCAAACTCTAACAGCTTCTTGCGCTTAATCTCCACGTCATCAAACTTAGCATGGCCGGATTCGGTGTCTGATTCTGCCCTGTGATAGAAGATCTTCCTGGCATGGCAGTGCAATTGGTTGAGTTGTTGATAGTTCCAAAAGCAGCAGATATCACAGCCTGCGAGGTCAGTTCGGTATTATTGCTATCACCGTTACTTTCTCTCGTTGGATCTTTCGTAACACCAGATGAATCATTGGTGTCGGGGGAAACACATAAGCCAACTTGCATCTCCAGTGACTTGTCAGGACATCACAACCTTCTGCTTCCTGATTCTTGTATCTGGCTATAAATCTCTCGCATTTGGCATTGGCTGGCGTTGCCATCAGGTCTGTTTGGGGTTTTCCCCACCTGTCACATATAATTCTGAATACGCTCAATTTCAGACTTCACTCGTTGTTTTCGATCTGTTTTCGACTGAGATGATCCGCTATTCTGTTCTGAGTTCCTGGAATGTGTATTGCTTGTAAGATTATCAAATTGTTTTGAGCCCATTCCATTATTATTGCAGTCTCGTTTAATAATGAATTGCTGTGGGTGCCGCCCTGATTCTGGATGTGAGCTACTTCTGTTGTATTGTCCATTTTCAACATGACTGCTTTTCCCCGAATCTTGTTCTCGAATGCTTTCAACTCTTGGGTAAGCTGCGCGAAGTTCCAGGATATTGGATGATGGTCATTGTGCTTTGAATTGCCATCTTCCCTGAGCTATGCTGTTTTCGAAGTGTGCTTCCCAACCCCACTCGCTTGCGTCTGTGGTTATGACTAATGGGGTTGGGTTCTGAATGTTGTGACAGTTCTCCAGGTTGGAGCGATTCTTCCACCAGTCTAATTACAACTTCATGTCAGTCCGAATTGATATCATTTGATTCATCGATATTCCATCCCATTGATCCAGGAATCTCTTTTGAAATAGCCTTACATTCCATCTTGCTCATCTTACCATGGGGATTATAGATGTTAGCGTACCTAAGATCTTCAGGCATTCTCTGGCTGTGATCCTGTCTTTATGTTGGACTGACTGTACCCTGCTTAGTATGATTTCCAGCTTCTCCTGTGTCGGATTGTGTTTGAAACAGTGTTTATTTCTGCGCCCAGAAATATTATATTCTGAGTTGGTACTAGCTTGCTTTTCTTGTGGTTGATTAACCATCCAAACTTCATTAATTGTTCTAGAACAGTGTTTCTCAACATTTTATTGGTATGTACCCAGTTTAAAACCCTGTACTCACCAAGTACCCTCTGGCATAGTAAACATTATCACAAGTACCCCTTGACAAATATATATTTAATCGAAGTACATGATAATTGGTTCTAAACTATTTCCAAACATTTACTATTGCTTTTAATTAGCTAAAATACTAATTTGGTGGGGTTTAAATAAGATTTATCATTTTCTAAAACTCTAAATGTGTTATTCTTGGTTAAGTATATCAGGCCCGAGTACCCCCTGCAACCATCAGAAGTACCCCCTGGGGTACGCGTACCACACGTTGAGAACCTAGGTTCTAGAAGGCTCTTTGCGTGTTGACAACAAATTTCTTCTGACTCTGCTATAAGCAATACGTCATCCAAGTAATGATGGACTTTTAATCTTTTCTGCCGGAATAGTGCTATTAATGCCACCAGTGTCTTTGTGAAGGTGCGTGGGGCTGTACATATTCCAAATGTTAACACTCTGAACTGATAATGTTCCTGTCCTATCGCGAATCTTAACTTTTTCCAGACCGCCGCAGTATAAATCTACGTCGGGCGGGTGGCGCTGTGGTTCTGACCAGACGTAAACTCTACGTCCCCTTCACCGCGCGTCCCCGCCCGACACTTTCCACCCATCGCAATTAGCTGCCCTGCCGTCTCTATGACGGCAGAGCACTGTGAGCTGGGCAGGAGCCGTTTTCATTGGCTCCTGGCCCTGTTATTCCTGTCAACCAATCCCATTGGCTTACATTGAGTGACAGGGTCAGGAGCCAATGAAAGCGGCTCCTGACCGGCGCACAGCGCTCTGCCGTCATAGAGACGGCAGAGAGAGCAGCCTGCGGCGGGGACAGAGCGGCGTGACCGACGGATTATTGCGGCGATTCGTTGGGATACGGCGTTTTAGTGTACCAGCAGCCTCTGGTCCTTAAGGGGGCAGAGGCTGCTGGTACCGAAGTGGTTAATAACTTTTGGTAGCCGCTTTGTATTGGGATATGCAGACAGGCATCTGCCAAGTCTATGGAGACCAACCAGTTGTTTCTGTGAATCTCCGGTATTATGGTCTGTAAAGATTCCATTTTGAACTTTTCTTGTGCAATATGGGAATTTAATTCCCTTCGGTCCATAACAGGTCGTAGCTCTCCTGATTTTTTTGCTACAAAAAATAAAGGGGAATAAAATCCTGTATAACTTTCCACTTCTGGAACTGGTATTATTGCTTTCTTCAGCAATAAGTGATTTACATACTGGTATAGAGTACGTCTTCTTTTCTGCAGCTGCGGTATAGCTGTTGGAATAAATGTTTGCCTCAGAACTTGTTTGAATGTCCATGAGTGTCCGTGCTGTAATGTTTTTAACACCCACTTGTCCTCTATTTCTTCCGCCCACACCTGGACATAATCGCGTAGTCTGCCCCCTACTGTCCCCGTGCGGGCGGGCAAGATCTCAGAATGATTTTTGAGGTTGGGGGGTAGTGGTGGGATTACAGTTTTTGTTGTACTTATCAATAGTTCATTGTGAACTTTGCCATTGCCTGCAAAAGGGTTGGGAGCCCCTCTGTGATTTGTAATTTTTTCCTTGTGTCACAAAACCTCTTCTTTCGTTCACAGACCTCACTCTTCGTTGTCTGCAATCCTGAGGGAGCAACCCAGACTTTCCCCCCGTGACCCTAGTAATTGCAGACTCCAACGTAGGGGATGCGGCACCAATTCATTTTAGAATTAGCATCTGCCGACGACGGCTTGAGCCACATAGCCCTTTTGGTTTTTACAGAATGTAACATGGCTCTCGAACTCGAACAAATAATGTCAATAGCTGATTCACCAACGAAATCTGCCGCTACACGAAAATTCTCTAATGCTGCAATAAGGGTCTCTTTCGGGAGGTCCGCCTGGATTGCCCCCTCTAAATTATCTGCCCATGTTCTTATTGCTCGGGCCACTGACGTCAAAGCAACAGCTGGTCTGCATGCCCCACCACTATGTGTCTAATTTTTTCTTAAGTCCATATCCATCTTCCTGTCGAGGGAATCTTTAAATGATATTGCATCTTCCAATGGTAGGGTTACATGACGTGCAAGGCGCATAATTGATGCATCCACTATTTCCAACTGTGTGCTTAACCCTGCTTCCAAAGGGTATAATTTTAACAGCCCATTGGCTAAGGGAGATTTCTTCTCCACCTTAGACCATTCTTCTTGTGTCAGTTCCTTTACCTCCTCCATAACTGGAAATGTAATATTCTTCTTTTTAAGGTGAGGGTAATATCTCCTGGTTTTTGCTGGTGGTTCCTCCGGCTCCTCCCACTGAATAGCTTCCTTCACACTTTTGATAAAAGGTTCTACTAAGGAAAAATCAAATACCCCATGGAATCTCCTCTTCTTATTCCATATTCTCTGATGAAATTGATGCACCTGGCATATAGTTTGCCATGGAAGTACTAGCAACCGCTTGCTCCTCCAGTGACTGTTGTACTAGTCCCTTAATATATGTGGGTAAATCCTCCATATACGGATCCTCCTCAACTTGAGGTGAATGAAGACAAGTATAACAGACTACCTTTCCTGTCATTGGCCTATGCCCACAAATTCAGCAGTATCTTCTCTCCTCTTGCTTAGAGTTACTGTCTGATTTTTTTTAGACCTTGAAGATGATCAACGTTCTGACGAGCATCTTGATCCATCTTCGTTTTGAGGGCTGCAACAACAATAGATAATGTTGTTGAAAAAGCACTCTTAAAACCCTGCCTAACTCACCTGTCTACAACTCTCACCTATCAGTGTTATTCTGTTCAGTATCTTGGGCAGTGGCCTCCATAACCTCTTCCGAGCAAATAACTGCAAGGAGAATGAGGCAGGGTGCATATAAATAAACTGGTGCAGAAGCTGGATGTCAAATTGACCACTAGTAATTTTACATACATGTACTCTTTAAGGAAAGTAGTAAGAAGACTTGTAGAAACTTCTTATCCTCCTTGTCTAAAACATATTGTCCAGAACATTTCCCATCAGTGACTGTACAGTAGGCACTTTATATCGCTTGTTTAGAGCACTCTCTTACCTTCTCCACCACGAGCGGTCTGCTCCCTGCACTCCTCTCAGCTTTGCACTCGCTGCTCGTCTCCGCGTGCGTCTTCTAATAGCCGGTATCTTCCTGTATGCTGTGCGCATGCGCCCGCTCTGACGTACTTCTTATAGGGGACTTCCTGCGATAGCAACTCTCCTGTATGCGTTCCACACGCTGGAACGCAGAAGCCCAGCTACTGAATCTCCCACCAGCTCTGCTAGCCACTGCCCTGCCGTAGCAAAAAGGCGCTTTAGCCCCGCAACTATCGGCAACACCCTGGGAACAGAGACCAGGGATTTTCCTCAACTCCAGCGCACATTTAGTGACTTTTGAGAGAGGCATCGCACAAGGGAGGCTGACCTTGCATGGAGGACTGTAAAAACAGCCGGGTAAGAGTAAAAGAAAAATATTTCCACAACGTGGTCAGTCCTGAGGAATGGACAGAATGAAAAAAGCAGGGGTCAGGCCGACGGCCATTTAATTTATAGTTACCAGTCCTGAATGGGGGAGGGCGGAGCTAACCCGATGTATGCTGACATGGCTTCATATAGGAAAGGATATTAAAGGGCCATCTCAAAAAAAAAAAAAAAGACACAGCAAGGCTGCTATATACTTGTTATATCTACTGTGGGATCGCTGAAAATTAAATGATTTGTGGTAGTGGTCCTTTAAATCTAGTTGTTATATTAATTTCTGTGGAACTTCATCTTGTGTGGAATCTAAGCAAAGCAAGGAGGAGCCTGTGTTACCCGACTTTGATATAATTGATCCCTAATTTATTTATTTAATTTTATTTCTTTTATGTTTATTTTGTTAGTTTTTTTTATTTTCATTTCACACCAGAAGGAGCTGGAGATATCCCATAATTACAAAGAGAGATAAGTTGCTTAATACCATAACCCAGTTACTAAAAAGGGTTTTGATGGGCAATATAGCTTGGACTTGGTAGCAAGGGACAGAGACTGATTAGAACTGAAATTGCTCAGTAGACCCAGGGACGGATCTAGAGCAAGTTGCCCCAAGTTGCGCCTGGGGCAAGGTCAGGTTTTGGCGCCTAAACTGCCATTCCCCATCCAAATTTTTCCGCCTTTTTAAGAATTCAACAAACTGCGCCTGGGGCAAGAGACCCGCTTGCTCCCCCCTAGATCCGTCCCTGAGTAGACCTATTCCTATCCAAGCTTACAGCTGAGAAATTGTGATACTATGGTATATATGCAATGAATAACAGTTAATGAATGTAGAAACAGAGTGTACTGTATGTATAATACCTACTTGTAAGCGTTATAAATATAACTAGAACTTTCTTCCCCAGCTTTACCGGTGCATCGGCTGTGAAGAAAAGAAGATTGAGATGATATATGTAATGTAAGAAAATAGATATATATTGTAAATTACTTTCTTAAGTTGGATACTTAACAGATGAAAATTTGTTCTCTTGATACTCTTGATATTTTAATTTACGTCAGTGTCTAGTGGATTCCTCTCAGTCGGGTAGGAATAAGAGGCAAAACAGGTTACAGTCACACATCTGCCTCAGTAGAGTGGAACCTCTGGATCCTCCAGAGGCTTTCAACATTTTCCTCAAGACCACTTATCCAGCACTGGGACTCTCTGGAAGCTCCCATATTTGTTCATGTGCAAGCGCAGGATGCTTCACACAAGCTGAGCCTGAGCAGCCCTATGGTACTGTGCAGGCACAATATGCCCTGTGCAGGGCAGCCATGCTTGTTTACAGACAGGAGAGCAAATGCAAACCACAGGTTTTCTTTTGAAAAAAGAAAAATTACTTGTTCCCACAGAATCAAATTTCACATTTTTAGGCCAATTGTATTGGTGGGTCATTTGTAAGCTGGACATTTGTAAGTCGGGGATTAACTGTAAATAAAAACATGTTTACATGGCATATGTGTTGTGACCACAAGGCACTGTCTAATAAATGGGTGTAGAGTGTTTACCTGGAAACTATGGGTGGCCATGTGCTGAATCTACCAAAATGTGACTCTACCACATTCTACCACACGTAAGCTGTATACAACCACTGAAGGTTAAAGTAACACTCTATTGGCATCAAAGCTCTGGAAAAACCTGAGGCCTGTCAGTGGGCTGGCATTTGTTCAGACAGTCCTCTCTTTTAGTCTTCTCGCCAGGTCCACACTTCACCGCAAATACAGTGTATGCATAAATGTGGCGGGAACCTCATCCGCTCAGGAACTGAGCATATACGCCTGTGCTGTTCACACTAGCTGCTGCATTTGCATTGCCTCCTGTGTCCCGGCCTTCTGCTGATTTTCTTGTCCTCTCCTTCATTGCTGCTTGTCCACTGCTCGCTTGTAGACCAGGAACCATAGGGCTTCTTGTTGGTTTGTAACAAAAAAAATGTGAATCCTACCTAGCAACAGGGAGCATTCTCATTGGTCCACATGAACCAATGAGAGTTTCATTGTTGCAAGAGGATTCCCATTGGTTCTTTTGCAGACCAACAGGAAGCCCTATGCTTCCTGGTCTCCGGGACAAGCCAGGACGGAGGCACAGAATTTTAAGGGGACAGGTATGCGATATTCATGCGGCTGGAAGCCTAGCAGGAATGTACACTGTGGGTTTCCATAGGCTTGCATTGGATCAAATTCATAGTTACATATAGTTACATAGTTATTTTGGTTGAAAAAAGACATACGTCCATCGAGTTTAACCAGTACAAAGTACAACTCCAGCCCGTCCCCCACATACCCCTGTTGATCCAGAGGAAGGCGAAAAACCCCCCACAAGGCATGGTCCAATTAGCCCCAAAAGGGAAAAATTACTTCCTGACTCCAGATGGCAATCAGATAAAATCCCTGGATCAACATCATTAGGCATAACCTAGTAATTGTAGCCATGGATGTCTTTCAACGCAAGGAAAGCATCTAAGCCCCCTTTAAATGCAGGTATAGAGTTTGCCATAACGACTTCCTGTGGCAATGCATTCCACATCTTAATCACTCTTACTGTAAAGAACCCTTTCCTAAATAGATGGCTAAAACGTTTTTCCTCCATGCGCAGATCATGTCCTCTAGTCCTTTGAGAAGGCCTAGGGACAAAAAGCTCATCCGCCAAGCTATTATATTGCCCTCTGATGTATTTATACATGTTAATTAGATCTCCTCTAAGGCGTCTTTTCTCTAGACTAAATAAACCCAGTTTATCTAACCTTTCTTGGTAAGCGAGACCTTCCATCCCACGTATCAATTTTGTAGCTCGTCTCTGCACCTGCTCTAAAACTGCAATATCTTTTTTGTAATGTGGTGCCCAGAACTGAATTCCATATTCCAGATGTGGCCTTACTAGAGAGTTAAACAGGGGCAATATTATGCTAGCATCTCGAGTTTTTATTTCCCTTTTAATGCATCCCAAAATTTTGTTCGCTTTAGCTGCAGCGGCTTGGCATTGAGTAAGATTATTTAACTTGTTGTCGATGAGTACTCCTAAGTCCTTCTCCAAGTTTGATGTTCCCAACTGTATCCCATTTATTTTATATGGTGCTAGACCATTGGTACGACCAAAATGCATGACTTTACATTTGTCAACATTGAATTTCATCTGCCATGTATGTGCCCATATAGCCATCCTATCCAGATCCTGTTGCAATATGACACTATCTTCCTGAGAGTTGATGATTCTGCACAATTTTGTATTATCTGCAAATATAGCAACATTGCTCACTACTGCATCTACTAGGTCATTAATAAATAAATTGAAGAGCACTGGACCCAGTACAGACCCCTGTGGGACCCCACTGCTAACAGTCTCCCATTTTGAGTACGATCCATTGACCACAACTCTTTGTTTTCTGTCCATTAGCCAGTTCCCTATCCATGCACACAAACTTTTCCCCAGTCCTTGCATCCTCAACTTTTGCACCAGACTTCTGTGGGGAACAGTGTCGAAGGCCTTTGCAAAGTCCAAGTATATCACATCTACAGCATTCCCAATATCCATATTAGCATTCAAGTTTGTGGTCTAGGTTTTGTGGTGCGTTTGTAGAAACTGTAGCTAGTTGGCATTTTACATTTACAGTCCGGCAGGTGCGTCGTGCATTTACGGTCTGTTTGACAGTGTAAACTCATCCTATTGATAACACAGGATGCATTTACTGTTTTTGCGTTTAACTGCATTCCATGCATATCAGCGTTTTTTCACTTAAAAAGAACCTGAACCAAATAAAGTCACTCAATTGAGCCTCCTTATCCCTTTGAAATGAATGATTAGACACAAAACACTTGTGAAGGGCAATATAAAAGTAGATATGTTTGTGCAATACAACTATGAATAAAAGAGAATGGCAGGCTCCATCTTGCAACTCTCTCCCTCCATTTTCCAGCTCTCACTCCATGGGAGGTACAGAGTCTGATTCTGTGGGCAGTGTTACAGTTGGAGTAAGGGCTCTTTTCCACTATGGAATGCAATCGCGATTCCGATCGCGATCGCAATCGCGTTTCAATTTCCACCATGCGATTGCGATTGCGATTGAGCTACTATACTCATTATAGTCCAGCTCAATCGCATACAAAACGCGGCAGGACGACGATTGCACTTTGACCAAAATCGCATCGCAATCGGATCGCACTAATGGAAATTGCTGCTGCAGTTTCCATTAGTTTAATGTACCTTGCAATTTGCGATCAGAAGCAAATCGCAGATCGCAGGCTAGTGGAAAAAGGCTCTTAGACATGCCCATTCATGCCCACAGAATGAGATTTGCAGCCCAGTGTCATGAGGTCATCATCAGTCGCCCTGTTACAGGAAAGTGACAGCTGTGGCTTCTGCTGCTGCCCTGCACTGTACTGGCACATGCCTTGATAAAGTATTATTATTTTTTCTCTAACTATGCCTCCTGCAGTGTGAGATCGTCTGCTTGTCATCCTGTAGCTCTCCCCATTCGTTTTGTGCCAGATCCCATATCATGTCCTGTAGTCATGCAGCTCTCCCCTTTCGTATCCTGTCCGGCAGAGGTAGGGGGGTAACACTGCAGAGGGAATCCGCTCTTATGTCAAACACCCCCACCCCCCTTCTCCTCCTTGTAGGTATTACGCAGGGGGAATCCCCTCTTACATCATCCAGCTGCCCTTGTCCTCCCCTATAGGTAGCTTGACAGAGGGAATCCCCCTCTTATGTCACCACGCGTGATTACTCATGATTCAGGTCGGTGATCATCCCAGCTCTCATACACACTAAGAGAGGTTTGGCACTTCACAGTGTAAAAAAAAAACTGAAATGTTTTTTCCCAAAAATCATAAATATATATGCTTTACTGTTAATGCTTCACTCTTTATAAAACTGACCAAATGTCCACTAAAAAAATATGACAGGCACGCATATGCTTCACTGTTATTATATTACTCTTGTTAATTTCAGGAAAAACTTTTTTTTTTGCCAAAAAGCAACCCACAATCTCCCCCTCTCGCTATTAGTTCACATATACACTAATAGAGGATTGGTGCTTCACAGTGAAAAAAGGACTGTTATATTTTTTTTATTGGATATTTGTTTAGTTTTATATAGAGTGAAGCATTAACAGTGAAGCATATATATGTATTCATGTTTTTTCTGGGAAAAACTTGTTCAGTCCTTTTTACACTGTGAAGCGCTTCACTGATATTACTTCACTCTTGCTAATTTCAGTAAAAAAATTTTTTTGCCAAAAAGCAACCCTTTTAGATACACGATGGGCTTGATTCACAAAGCCCATTGTGTAACTTTGTAGCTGGGTCCATGCTTTTTGCTACTGCGCATGTGCACAGCACGGATCCAGCCTCTCACACACAGGAGGACGGGGCCAGGCGTGTGAGCGGACTGCCGGATGTGCGGCGGTTGAGAGGGCGACAGACGCGCGTGGCTGGGTAAGCGGGCGGCGGACACGCACGGTGAAAAACAGACCTAGAGCCGTTTTTAAACCAAGAGTACTTCTGAGCGGTTTTCAAATCGACAGTGATTTGATAAGCGCTTGGCTAATGTTACCCTATGACTGTGTTCTCACTGCAGCGTAGTGATTTTTTCAAAAACGCAAACACAGTGCATGTAGCATTTTTTGGAGCGATTCATTCAAAAATCGCTCTAAAAATCGCTTCACAAAATCGCACTCACAAATTGTTAGCGATTGCTATTGTGATTTTGGCGTGCTCTAGTCCAGAAAGAAGAGATATAGGGAGAAATTGAGAATAGCCTGAGATGGAGCAGAGATCTTATCTGTATTGCAGACCCACATCACACAGAGGCTACTTGCCTGTAATGTGACTCCCTGCCAGTCACTCCCACATGTCAGAAAGAAGCCCTCCTGGAGTCTAGGGACTGTCAAAAACTTTTCAATTTGTTTAACACCTTATCCAAACATGCAGTCATAACAATGGGGAGAGACCAGACAGATTTTTGCCCATGGACCCTCCATGCACAGCTCTGCATCATGCTGCCCTCTAATTGCACTTTTATCAGCTAGCCCAGTGTTTCCCATTGCCTTACAACAAAGTTAAGTTTCTACAGTCCTTCAGCTGGCTGTCAGGATTCTCTTTTCACAGTGCCTCCTGATGACTCACTGTGTCAACAAACAAAGCTGCAGGGGATTTGCATAAGCAGGAAAAAGTCTCCCATTGATCTCTGGGAGCCTTGCCACTTCAGAGTAAGTCACAGAGGGTGTGGCTTATCAATATAATTGTATATTATAATTTATTCACATATTTTTCTACATATATTGTACTGTTTTTGCCTACAATTTTTAACATGGATTGCAATGCTCTGTTTTCATATTCTAAATTCAGTTCCTCTTTAAAGAGAAACTGTGACCAAGAATTGAACGTCATCCCAATCAGTAGCTGACACCCCCTTTCCCATAAGAAATCTTTTTCTTTTCACAAACAGTTTCCTGTCTGTGAACTTAATTGCATTGTGGGAAATAACAGCTGTTTCCAACTGCCAAATGTAACGATCGGTGTCAGCACGCAGAGAGAATCTGATTATTGGTGATCTGCAGTATGACCAAGAATACAGATATATACCTGATTATTGATGATCTGCAGAATCACCAATAATACAAGTATAACTAACCTCTGGACACCTGATAAAGTGTAAGTGTATTGGTGCAACAGTATATGAGCCAGTGATTCCCTGACTGCTGAGAATCCGACTCTACTGCAGTCAAGGGACTCCAATGAGATAGAGTTCCTGACTGGATAGCAGAGAGATCCCTTTGAGGGACAGGGAGTCCCTGCAGCTACTGGACACCCCACCGGGGGGGGTGTCCCAGATGGTACAGAGGAACTGAACACCCAAAGAGTGAGTGACAGTTAGCGAGGTCGGCCAGGCCAGGTCGGCAACACACGAGCAGATAAGGTACAGAGACAGAAGGCTGATTCGGTAACCAGGGACAGGCAGGGTTGGCAACAGGTAATCAGATATGCGTAGGTACCGAATCAGAAAGCAGAAGGAGGGTCAAGGGAGCAATAGGTCATAACAGATATCAAGCAGAAACCTAGTCTAGGATGTGAGGTCCGTGGTCTCAACACCCAGGAACTGATCTAAGGAATAACACAGTAATGACACAGTATCCCTAATCTTGGGTGTAAGGTCCATGGTCTCAACACCCTGGAACTAGTCTAAAGTATAACACAATAATGACACAGTATCCCTAAGCTGGGGTGTGAGGTCCGTGGTCTCAACATCCTGGAACTGGTCTAAAGTATAACACAATAATGACACAGTATTCCTAAGCTTGAGTGTGAGGTCCATGGTCTCAACACCCTGGAACTAGTCTAAAGTATAACACAGTAATAACACAGTAATCTGGCTAAGTGTGGATTCCCAGGTCCACCTGGTTCAACCACACTGAAGGATCTGACTATGGTCTGAGTGCTAACACATAAGCATTCGCAACGGCAGACAACCGGCAAGTGACAGGGAAGAAGTATATACAGCAGAGCACTCCTCAGCACCGCCCAGTCTCATTCAGCCAATCACCTGCTGTGCTGGGATCAGCTGATCGTCCAGATCAGCTGATCCCTCTCCTATTGGCATAAAGGGCTTACCTGTTAGCGCGCGCGCGCGTAGCTTTCCATCTGTGTGCACTACTAGGCTCAGACAAACCAGGCGCATGCTGCTGCGGAGAAAGCGCCGGTCTGAACGCAGCACCAGCCGCCTCGCTGTCAGACCACGCGGCGGTGTCTTAGCAATCCATTACACCAAAGAAGCAAGCAGCATCTCCTTCCACTGACATCACCTGCCAGCAGTAAAAATGTCAACATGTGGTAAATGTCAAAATGTAAATCAGGGAGAGGAAAGATTTTACAATGGGAAAACACTGACTAAATCATTTATACATAATTATTGTAAAAATGAAGTAATTTTTTTATTACATTATTTTCATAGTTCCTCTTTGAGTGTGAACGAGCCCTAAATTAGTCATTATTGAGCTGCTCAAGCCTACAGCCATATCAGAAATTAGGCATAATACTTTTATACATTACTTTTTTTTATTAAATACTTTTCAAGTTTTGCTTGAAAATATGCTTAGAAGAAAACTCCATTTGTAAATTGCATTTAGTCAGCTGCTGCCCTCTTACTGTTAACGGATAGAGTATCACACACTGACAGAACGCCAGCTATTAAACCCTCCAAGTCTAAAATACCATCTTCAGGAAGTGGGAACTTAATCTTCCCCACACACAATCCTTCCTCCATGCTTCTGGAATATCCAGCATTACTATTCCACAGCCACTGAGCCTGGAACTGAGGGGAAGCAACCAATCATAAATAAACACATGCTTTTCATGGATAAGATAGCTGATAACTATGAAGGTTTTCCTCCTCGGTCAGTATTATTAGCACAACTTACTAACTGGAAAAGACACACTTTGCTGTCTTACACGTTGCAGGAACCAGACAAGCTTCTTTACACCCCAATCCTGATCTTTACTAATTGTTTCAGCTTGAAATCCAAAATGTGTACAGATGTACCCTGACATCACTGGCATCCATCTTCACATTTCGGCAGGGTCAAGCCCTTGCTCAATGGCAGGTAGCAATAGCCATAGCAGCCATAGCAACTGCTATGGGGCCAGGGAGAACAGGGGGCCCAGATGGTACTTGATGTTTTCACTGTTAACTTGTTTGTTTGTTGCTCCACCCTCTGACTTTGTCTCGGTGCTCATGGACTATACACAGTGCGCATTGAGAATGTAAATTGACCAAACAACTCATATTCATGGGATAGGGACAGGTAGCATTGCTCAAAGGTGCCTAGATATGATAGCCCTGCTACAATTTTGCTATGGGGCCCCATAATGTCTAGCTACACCATTGGTTAATGCCTATTTTTCCTGCAGGAATGTCAAAAGAAGTTCCCACGGTGGGGTGCAGCTCAAGAAACCTTTGCCCTTCTCTGTCCATAGAACAGGACACAATGAGAAAATATGAACTAAGCACTGTATAGGACACTTGTTCCAAAACTACCTCTCAATACCCTTTCTAATGATCGCTTTTGGTGACAATTATAGCAAATGTGGGTGTAGCTTTAATGCTGGGAATACACAATTAGTTTTTTTGGGCAGTTTTACTGATTTTCTGATCATTTTTCGGATTGATTTCCATTCACTTCTATGAGTAAATCGATCAAGAAAAACGATGGAAATCAGATCGGACCTGTCGGAAATTATCTATTGAGCCATCTATTTGCCAAAAAACACATCATGTATTCCCAGCATAAGGCATACCTCCCTTTAGACACGCCCCTGACAGCTCCAGCCACACTCTGACACACCCCTAGTCGCACATACCGTAAATAATTTACGAGTAAAAACATAAACTATGCATCAGTTTAGAGGATCGGAAAACTGGGCATCGTGGTTTCTATAGTTTCGGTGAAAATTGGAATGGAATGCATACAGTGGAAATGAACGCAACTGCTTGGATTCCAAGGAGTGTATTGGAGCCCCGTAAGGCAGACAACTT
The DNA here is from genome assembly GCF_040937935.1 of Hyperolius riggenbachi. Classification (NCBI taxonomy): domain Eukaryota; kingdom Metazoa; phylum Chordata; class Amphibia; order Anura; family Hyperoliidae; genus Hyperolius; species Hyperolius riggenbachi. The sequence continues at coordinate 146,984,934 of NC_090651.1, read as the reverse complement.
CCAGAAGAGATACATTAAATCTGCATCCATTATCATGAACAGCCATGTGCTAAAAATTTTTTTAGAGATATTACATAAGACAGTTCTCTCCATAGATATCATGCATTTTTTTTTCTTTGCTTCATGAGTTCATTTCACTTTTGAAGCACCACTGAACTTACAGTTTGCAACAGTCATAATATAAGCTTTCTCCATAGGCTCCAGACTAGGAAATTAGTCCAGCGGCAGAACCACATGTAAAGCAGAAAGCATGTGGCCTCCAGTGCTGTGGTTTTAATGTTCACAATAATGCTTATGTAGCATGGGTCGTGATAAAAAGGGGCTACACTCTATGGCTTACATCTGCCTAGGGCAGCAGGATCCATAAAAGCAGCCTTGCATAAGAGCATTTATTGTGTTCCAAACTACAGACTATGATGTCCTTGTCCAGAGCATTCTTTGTTTATTCCTGGCGCCTCTGGAATAAAACGCATTTAACTGTATAAATTTGCCTCCACTTACAGAAAGGAACTATATAAATAAAATAGCGAAATAGAAAAGGTTGTGTTGATACATACCAGTTATCATCCAAACATATTCAAAAGACACACACACATTCTGTATCTGAACAGTGTTCTCATTCTGCGCTAACCTCGTATGAGCAAAATGCTAGGAAATCCTCTCAGCCTGGCTTTCAATAGTTACCACCCCCCTCCCCCTCTTTGATATTGTGAAATCTAGTAACAACCCTGGGGCATAACTCTGGAGTAAGATGGAGCTGTGTAAAGCTTGTCACTGCAAAGTGTCTGTATTATCTACATTGGGGCATATTCACTATATAACGTTGGTAAAATTACCATACGCACGCAGAGCACTGCAATATTACCAGTGTTTATGTAACTGATATAGGACACATATTAGTAAAACTGACCTCTCTGCAATGGCAATGACATACGACAGAACTATGCTCTACCTCTCGCATCCCTACCTCTCCCTCTAGATTGTAAGCCTTTGGGCAGGGTCCTCCTCCTTTTGTGTCCTACCTGATCATGCACCTCCATTACTGTAAACCCATGCTATGCATTTGAGTGAACCTAACTTGCCTAATCTCCATGCTCCCATCCAAAGACTAACTAAGCATTACCTTGTACTTATACTGTGCTGCATGATCTGGTCTTTCTTGTTTTCCTGTATTGTCATATTGCTGTATGAGACCCCTAAATATTGTCTGTAACCTAAATTAATGTCACTGCGTAATATGTTGGCGCTTTATAAATACAATAAATAATAATAATAATAATTTATTAAAAGCCCTGTGCAAAAAGAATACAAAACATTCCTACTGATAATATTTGGAAGTTCAGATTATGTGCCCAGTACTAAAATTAGTGAACTTATGAGCACCTTATAGTAAGGCTACGTACGTGATTCAGAGATGCCAACGTTAAACAAAATTATGATAAACAAAATGGTATTCTGTTAAACTGAACACAATTTAACCTTTTGGGGACCGACGTAGTTGAAATCTACGTCCAGCAGGTGGTGCTGCCACCCTGACTGGACGCTGATTCAACGTCCGCGCTAACAAACCGTCCCGATGCGTTTGTGCTCACCAGAGAGGGGAGATTAAGCTGTCATATGACCACTGACATCTCCCCTCAGTGATCAGCAGCCATTGTGTATGGCTGCTGATCACGTGATCACTATGATCGCCAGCGGATCATAGTGATCACTTACAGAGCTGCAGCGGTAGGGGGGAAAGAAGAGGATCCACTCACCTTCCTGCCGTTCCTCCGATGATCGGTGCTCCCCTCCGCTCTGGCCGGCATCCCCGCTGTATTGACGCTAAGTGGCGGGTCCCGGCTTAATGACGTCATCAAGCCGCGACCTGGGACTTAGCGTCAGTACGAGTCGGGAAGTCAGCGAGAGCGGAGATATCTACAGCTGCTCATCGCTGGAGCCTGGGAGGTGAGTAAAGGCTGCCAGCAATATGGGGGCCACCTGGCCACCCAGGGGGGAACCATACCTACGTGCTCACAGTAGGGATCCGGCTGCCTGACCTCCCCAAACACGCCCGCCCCTGCATGTAAAATGCCTGGTCCTTAAGGGGCAGTAGGCAGCCGGTCCCGAAGGGGTTAACAGATTACCCAAGCAGCTCAGGGTGACCCAAAACTAATAGGAAAGTATAGGTGACTAAAAGAGACCGAAAAGCCCTAATAGGGTTAAAGGTAAGAGGTAAGGTGGTTAAGAACTGTAATTTTATTCAAATAAACAAAACTCTCATGGGGCTTAATTCACTAAATTGTGATAACTTAAATATCATACCTTATCAACGATATCACACCTTATCAAAGTTAACACGCCTTATCAGAGTTGCATAGCGAGTACTACGAACTTATGCCTGCTAATTGGCAATGGCACTCGTCCTGCCCTGAATCCCTGCGGGTTTGTAGCGCTCGCTGTGCTACTCTGATAAGGTGCGTTAACTTTGATAAGGTGTGATATCTTTATTGTTGATAAGGTGTGATATTTGAGTTATAACGGTTTAGTAAATCAAGCCCATAGATTGCAACAGGTTTTCTAGGGATTAGGAAAACTGCCCGCGATATCGCACGGCCAAGTGTACACCCTGCCTGATAAATCCAGTTCTCATATTCATGGTTCTGGATGCTAAAACAAAATAAATAAACTCATAGAATAAATTGAATTGGAAATATAATTCATAAAGTTATTAAAGATAAATAGAAATGTGAAGACATTTTAAAATAGAAATTGACTTAAGTACTCACTGGGGTAAAAAATTGCCCAAAATGAATGATGAACCACGCATCATTCAGATATTGAGCAGTCAATAAAGAATTAAACAATGGGTGAAACACAAGATCCGTGACGTTTCTGGTGCATTTCGAATGACCGTCATAACTGAACATATCGATAGATAACCATTCATAGTCAGCAATGCATACAAACAGGGGCGTAACTAGAAATCACTGGACCCCCCCTGCGAAACTTTGGATGGGGCCCACTTTCCCAACCCCACTGTTTTCTGCTCAGGTAAACTGAGAACCAATGTTATTCAATTGTGCACACTTGAATGTGTTTTTCCCGTGCAGATAAAAACAGACAGCAGTGAAGCACGGCAGGCATATACTTTATCAATTACATTAGCTTCTGTGATAAAATCTGTATGTGATTTCACACATACAGACACACATGGGGCTTGATTCACTAAACCGTGATCTCATGTCCTGGCCGGTTTCACGTGCATTTTCACGTTTGCGCGCGATTGTGAATTATCACGCGCAATCACGATTTGCACCCGATAATTCGTGATCACGCGCAAATGTGAAAATGGGCGCAAAAAACGGCCGTGAAATGAGTTATCACGGTTTAGTGAAACAAGCCCATGGTGTGCAGAAAACGCATACAGAAAACCAACACGAGTTTGCTCCCAGCCTCAGCTTGTTGCACTCACTCTGTCCATCTCTGATGAAGCAGAACTGACTCTGCAGACTTCACCAGCATCACAACAGTACACAGCACTTGGAGAGGGGTAGAGAGGTTGGAGGCTGGGCGTTGTACACAACAGCCTGCTGCACACTGAATAGGGATGGTCTGCAAAACTTTGTATGATTCCTTGTCAGTGCCTGAGCAGATGCAGTCATTAGAACAATTGTGCAGAGAGTAGAACGTTTTTTTTTCTCTCCGTGCCCTTAGATGTCAGTCTCTCAGCACAGGAAAAAGAAACTTCTCCCCCCCACGGGGCCCCTGCAGCTTCTTGGCCCACCTGCATCTGCATCCCTTGCAGGGTCTATTGTTACGGCCCACGTACAAAGCTATGAACGATGTGTCTGTGAAGTCTACAGCCTTTTTCACATGTTTGCATCCTTTAATGATCCTTTCGTGCAGTGTATCACTCGTATTTGTTCACATCGCTGGGATATCTTGAAAGATAGATCGTAGAACTATTGTTCATCGGCTGATTCACGCGATCTATCTTTCAGTCTGTCAGTGTGTACGTAGCTTTATTATTATTATAATCATCCATTAAATAACGATAATCTGTGTATAATATCTGGTAGAGCAGTTCTGTCATAGTGATGATCTCCCGGAGTTCACTGAAAGGTTGCAATGGAAAGTCGACCAGGATACAGCTGTCTACCTTGTTTCCACTTCAAAGACTTAAGACAGACCCTATAGCTGACCTTGCCTAATGCCTGCTTGATAGTGTGACAATGACAATGCCAACAATTTTGTGTGACACTGAAGAGGTGAGAAGAGTTATTTGCGGCTTGAAGTGAATAGTGCCAGAAAGCAAATACTGTGTGGCTCTGAGTGACAAGTATTAATAACAAACTTTGGCCCTGGACAACCCAATTTAATCTGTCCACTGTGATTGATGTCAGGATGAGTGGCCAGTTTCCAGCGTAGATTGTGACTGTTAAAGGAAAACTGAAGTGAGAAAAATATGGCATATTTATTTCCTTTTAAATAGCGGCCTAGCCTAGCAGATCTATTTGGCGGCAGTACTGTCTCAATAACGCCAGAAACAAGCATGCAGCTAATCCAGTCAGATATGACAGAAGCACCTGATCTGCTGCTTGTTCAGGGTCTATGGCTAAGGCCCCCCCATTTGCATTTTTCGCTGATGACAAATGCACTGCATGCAGCATTATCCCAGTGATTGTGTCGCAATTCTCATTCACTAGAATGAGAAATGCAAAACACTATCTGCAAAAAAAAAACAATCGCAGAAAAAAACACTGCAAAATCGCAATCACAACCGCTAGGCGATTTGCATTTACAAGTGTAAACAAGGTGTTTACAAGTGTAAACAAGGACTTCAAGAATTAGAGGCAGAGGAACAGTATGATACCCAGGCTGCATAAAAGGAAATAGATATGGAACCCTCCATATCCCTCTCGCTTCAGTTGTAACTGGGCAGCATGGGGGCGTAGTGGTTTGCACACTCGCTTTGCAGCGCTGGGTCCCCGGTTCATATCCCAGACAGGTCAACACGACAAAATACTCTGCACAGCGCTGCGGGAGATGTTGGCGCTATATAAATACAAAACAATCATAACTGATAAATAATAAGATTAGCACAATACTGGAAGACATGTTCAGTTTGAAGCCCTTGTTCACAGCCTTTTATAATCATCCTACCCAATAAAATACAAGTGTCCCTGCGTCCCATGTCCCTGTGTCAGTGCTTTTGCTGAGCGGATCTGTCAGAAACAGCCTTATCAGTCTGCCGACAGTGCGTACACATGTACTACTGTCAGCTGAACGCCCGCCCAGCAGGAGGGTCTGACGGACCTGTCGTTGGCGGAAGTAGTGCGTGTGTACGCACCTTTACGTGTCCACCCCTAGGGACAGATATTTTTGTACCGAAGCAAAGAAGATATAGTGCACAGTTTTACATCTTAGTAGAGCTTCACTATATGCTTTTTAACCTCCTTAAAATGTTCAATAGATGAGATGACACAAGTTATGGAAAATACCTAATATTAGTTCCATGTTACTTCTGAGGCTTCTTAAGCCCTAAAAATACATACTTGTCACATTATCTAACTAACCAACATGTCAGCTGGGAGTTACTCATACACCATGTAGTATTTATAGATGCTATGGCGCAATAACATACATTTATATACTGTATACATATTTCATGTGATGTTAAAATACAGTTTTGTTTTCAATATACTGTATTGTTCAACTGCAATTTGAGTGATGTCACCTTACTCTGTTCCCCTTATTATAAAGAGTAGTGTGTCAATGGTCCATTCATTACCCTTTTAAATCACTTGTCCTTGAGCTGTTATTTTACAAAATGTGCAGTATGAAGCTAAACCTGGGGTTTACATGATGAAATGTGTAAAGTGACCTTCATCCCCCTTTCACACTAGGGCATTTTCATTGGGTTGCGTTACCCTATTTTATCACAGGGTGACGCTAAAGCAATGAAAACCTATCATGCGATCGCACCACAACCAAAACGCTGGTTTATGATGTGAAACCGGCCTCCATGAATTAAGCCTGTTGAAATGATCTTTAGCCTCCTACATATAAACTGAGATAATCTGCCATATTTTAACTTTCTGTGTACAAGTCAAGCTTGTCACTGCCCATTTCATCCCCCAGTCCATCTTATGAATATATATATGTATGCCGCACGTGAGATGGGTGCAGGGCGGCCGAATGAGGCCTCACCTGCTGCCGCTCAAGTCCCCATCAACTTAAAATACTATCCCTCCCTCTGAGTCGTAGCAACTCGGAGGGAGATGTAATTCGGAGCCCCGAGTTACCCTTATGTGCCCCGCGCAGTATAACATTACTGCTATGGGGCGTCTAGTTTCGCTTAGCTGCCTATGGCCAATTATGATGATGTTTGCTTCACTAATCAAAAGAAAGTTCAATAATTCAACTCTGCATAATTTCATCTTCATGTGGACTTCTGCAAGTAGTATCTTAAAGAGAAATTCTAACCAAAAATTGAACTTTATCCCAATCAGAAGCTGATACCCCCTTTTACATGAGAAATATATTGCTTTTCACAAACAGACCATCAGGGGGCGCTGTATGACTGATTTTGTGCTGAAACCCCTCCCACAAGAAGCTCTGGGACCGCTGTACTTTTGGCAGTTTGTTACAATGTAACAAGGTTCACAGACAGGAATTAGCTGTTTACAGCTGTCTCTAACAGCCAAAACAGCAAGCAGCAGCTACATCACCTGCCCACAGTAAAAATGTCACCATGTAATAAATGTCAGAATGTAAATCGGGGAGAGGAAAGATTTTACAATGAGCAAACACTGACTAAATCATTTACACATAATTATTGTAAAAATTAAGCACTTTTTTTATTGCATTATTTTCACTGGAGTTCCTCTAAATACTGCTGAATTTTTAGCTGTATGCGGCTCAGCAGTGTCTGCATTATCTGTGAATTAGCGTTTTTACTACTGTATGGCCAAGTGCCTGTTATTGGCTATAGTGCATCAATGCACTATAGTCAGCACATGCAGGGACATAGGAATAGCCATAGCAACCATAGCTGCTGCTATGGGGCCCTTGAGCAGAGGGGGCCAATGGTAATTGATGTATTCACTATTAATTGTTGTTTTCATTTACCGTATGAATTTGTGCCCATGTACTATATGCAGGGTGGATTGCATAAGAAAGTAAATTGCCCAGTTAACTCATATCCGTGGGGTAGGGGCAGGTGGCATTGCTTAAGAGTGCCTACATCTGAGGGCCCCTTGAAAGTTTTGCTATGGGGCCCCATACTATCTAGCTACACCACTGAGCACATAGCAATATAATAGCCTGACACCATCAATATAATGCACCTGCTAGTGAGAATTATAGGAGATGAGTATGGATTAGGGCTAGTGGTTTGGGTTGGGGGGTTATTTTGGAGGGTTAGCATTAGTGGATAGGGTAGGGGGACCGCACAGCATGCTTCATGTTCTTCAGACGTATTCCATCACATTGCACTACTAACGGGCCCATGTGTACGTGCCATTACAGTATAATCACAGCAAGCTTTGTTAGTTTGGTAATTTTGGTAAATACATTTGGTAATCACATTGTCCGACCCACTTTGTTTTGATATTTCAGTTAAGCTTATCTGAAGAGTGCAAGCCTATTGATTATATAATAAAATGTGCAAATTAAATTTTGATTAACGGATGACACAATTATTTTAGCCACACTGCACTATCCTAGCAACAGGGCTAGTGGAAGGAATTAGAGTACTTTCACACTACATTGCATGGCAATGTGATGTAATTATATTGCAATGGTACGGTCACATGTGCGTGTTAGTGGACAGTGCTGCGGATTCTGCCAGAAGAATGCGCAGCATGCTCTGGGCTAACCAAAAGATGTGTGTTGCAGTTGCAGTGAAGCTTATTTCTATACACTGTATGTTTCAAAGTATGCCTTACATTGCACTGATGAACTTGTGTGCAATGTGACTTTTCAACCCCATTGGTTGAAATCCCATTTTGCAGGATGTGCAACCCAATGTGCATAGTGTGTAAGTAGCCTTAATGCTGTCTCCTGTAAAAACTGTCACATGATCCCTAGCAATGACCAGTAGCTGAGGTCAATTTGTAGTTCTGCTAGTCCGGATCAGGAAAAAATGGCGCAGGAGGAATGCTGGTAAAAATGTCTCTGCCGTTGGCAGCAATAGCAAGGCCACGATTAGTGGTAATGAACAATAATTATAGCACACAATAAATAGTGGGCGCTATTTATCAGGTACCATCATTATCGTTCATTGTTGTTAATTGTGGCTTTTATTAATGCCATCTATGGTTGCAGCAAGGTGGTTTAAGGGGTTAAGGTTAGGCACAGGTGGGGTGTTAAGGTTAGGCACCGGGGGTGTGTGGCTAAGGTTAGGTACCATCTTGGTACAGACAATGGCTTGATAGTGTACTGGTTAAGGGCTCTGCCTTTGACATGAGAAACCAGGGTTCGAACCCTGGCTAGGATCAGTACCTATTCAGTAAGAAGTCCTTGGGCAGGACTTTCAAACACTGCAGGGTGGCCCCTTGAGCACATCCTTAGTGGATGCAGCTCTTGAGTGCTTTGAGCCCAACAGGAGAAAAGCACTATACAAATGTTAGGATTATTAGTAGAGGGAGTGTTCTAGTGATGCTCGGATACCCCTTTTTATTATTCGAGTTTGGTCGAATTCGAATAGTAAATTATTCGAATTCGGTCGAATATTCGAGTCGAATATTTTTTACTATTCGATTCGACCTCGGACTTCGAGCTCACTATTCGAGTCGGTATTCGAGCTCATTATTCGAGCTGACTATTCGAATTGGCCTTAAATAGCTTCCAACACTTGTTTTGAGGGTGAATGATGCAAGAAACATCTTTTTTCCCAAGTAACAACAGCAAGTGATTATGTGGGGATGTTCCTTTAAAAAAAAAGGTGGAAAGAGAAGAAAAGTTGTGTCCAAAATTCTGTTCAGTAGTGTATATACTTCTTCTTCTTCTTTTTCTTCTTCTTCTTTATCTTCTATATCTTCTTCTTCTTCTTCTTCTATATCTTCTTCTTCTTCTTTTTTAATGGTTTTCTTTTCTTTCTTTTTTTTTACAGCAAATTACACAGATATAGCTATTGTTGGACGTAATAGCTGGTGGCAGAGCGGCAGCAGAAGGTAAAATCTGTGTACCCTTGGCAGTGGGAAACACAGACAGGCAGCAGCAGCAGCAGGAGGAATGGAGGAGAGTAGTGTGAGTGTGGCAGCAGGTAGGTAGGCAGCGTGACATAATAGCCCTGGTACCTAGCGTTGATACCAGGGCTGTAAAGAAACACAACAGGAGGTCCCAGACAGCGGTCGTGCAGCTCACATCGTGTCCAATACACAACTGGGACAACACAGTTTTCAACCCGGGCACCTCAGAAAAATTAAACCTTTTTTTTTTTTTTAATGGTTTACTGTTTTTTTTTTTTTACAGCAAATTACACAGATATAGCTATTGTTGGACGTAATAGCTGGTGGCAGAGCGGCAGCAGAAGGTAAAATCTGTGTACCCTTGGCAGTGGGAAACACAGACAGGCAGCAGCAGCAGCAGGAGGAATGGAGGAGAGTAGTGTGAGTGTGGCAGCAGGTAGGTAGGCAGCGTGACATAATAGCCCTGGTACCTAGCGTTGATACCAGGGCTGTAAATAAACACAACAGGAGGTCCCAGACAGCGGTCGTGCAGCCCACATCGTGTCCAATACACAACTGGGACAACACAGTTTTCAACCCGGGCACCTCAGAAAAATTAAACCTTTTTTTTTTTTAATGGTTTACTGTTTTTTTTTTTTTTACAGCAAATTACACAGATATAGCTATTGTTGGACGTAATAGCTGGTGGCAGAGCGGCAGCAGAAGGTAAATCTGTGTACCCTGGCAGTGGGAAACACAGACAGACAGACAGCAGAAGGGCAGTACACAGCAGCCCACTGTAGATGTAAAATGTGTGGCTGCAGGCGACGTAATAGTCAAAGTGAACCAGGCTGGCTTAGTGAGCAGGAGCCAGGAGGTGGTAAAGGGTGGTAAGGCACATTAACGATGGTTCTTCCACCCACGCCTGGTTCGTCTTGAGAAACGTCAGTCTGTCCACAGACTTGTGAGACAGACGTGAGCGTTTCTCGGTGACCACGCCACCAGCTGCACTGAAGCAGCGCTCGGACAGCACGCTGGAAGGGGGGCAGGACAGCACTTCCAGGGCGTACTGCGCCAGCTCGCTCCAGATCTCCAGGCGCTTGACCCAATACTCCATGGGATCAACAGGGACATCGCTGTCAAGCCCGCTGTAGGACCCCATGTAGTCAGCCACCATTCGGGTCAGGCGCTGGCTGTGACCGGAGGAGGGTGCTGCTGCATGCACCTACTCTCTAGTCACTGCTGCCGGAGCCTCTACAGTCCTGTAGAGCTCGTTGCTGAGAGACAGCAGGTCTGTGGGGCACTTGCTGCTGGATGCAGGCACCTGCTGCTGCCTCTGTGCTGGCTGGACAGTGGGGGTGGAAGGCTGGGGGAAGGCTTCCTCCAAGCGCTCAACAAGGGCCTGCTGCAAGCTCCTTATTTGTTGCGCTGGGTCTCCTCCTGCAGGCGGCAGGAACTGGCTCAACTTCCCCTTGAGGCGTGGGTCCAACATCATGCTGATCCAGATGTCCTCCCTCTGCTTCATCTGGATCACCCTGGGGTCCTTGCGCAGGCACGTCAGCATGTGCGCTGCCATTGGGAAGAGGCGGGCCACGTGTGCTGGCACATCGACGGCAGTGCTGTCCTCATCCTCTGCCTCCTCAGCCTCATCCTCTCTCCACCCCCGCACCAACTCAGCTGCGCTGTGCTGATCCCCCTCATCAGCAGCAAGGTCAGGGACCTCCACCAAGTCCTCCTCCTCCTCCCCCTCAGAGGTGGACTGTGCTGCTGCTTGCCACTCCTGCTGGTCCAAGGCTGCCGCTCCCTGTTCCAGCAAAGCATCGAGGGCCCTGTTCAGCAGACAAACCAGGGGCACCCACTCGCAGACCATAGCATGGTCCCTGCTCACCATGTTAGTGGCCTGCAGAAAGGGAGCCAGCACTAAGCACACCTGCTGCATGTGCCTCCAGTCATCATCGGAGACGATGGATGGGATGTTGCTGGTCTTGTCCCTTCTCTGAGCGGCGGAAACAGTGGCCTGGGCAAGGTACTGGTTGACAGCGTGCTTCTGTTCAACCAGACGCTCCAACATCGCCAGGGTGGAGTTCCAGCGAGTTGGAACGTCAAGGATCAGCCGATGGCGTGGCAGCTCCAGCTCCTTTTGCACGTCTTCCAGGCTCGCACAGGCTGCAGCCGAGCGCCGGAAGTGACGCACAACGTTCGTTGCCGTTTCCAGCAGTTCGCCCATCCCCTGGTAGGTGCGCAAGAACTTCTGCACCACCAGGTTCAGCACGTGGGCAAGACAGGGGATGTGGGTCAGGTTTCCCCTGTCAATTGCGGCAACCAGATTGGCCCCATTGTCGGCCACCACCTCTCCGACTCTGAGGCCTCCGGGGGTCAGCCAAATCCTCTCCTGCTCCTGGAGTTTGGCCAACACATGGGTTGCCGTCAGTTTGGTCTTCCCAAGGCTGACCAACTGCAGCAGCGCTTGGCAGTGGCGGGCCTTCACGCTGCTGCTGAGGCGGGGGGTTTGGCCAGGTGTGCCGGAGGATGGCAGAGGATCGGAGGAACCTGCTGCAGTTCCCCTGACCCTGCGGGGTGGCACCACCCACTGTGTTGCTGCTGCTGCTGTGCCCGCTGCTGCTCTCCCATCCTCACCCCCTTCCACCAAGCTGACCCAGTGGACAGTGAAGGACAGGTAGCGGCCTGTCCCGAAGCGGCTGCTCCAGGAGTCCATGGTGACGTGGACCCTTTCACCAACCGCGTGCTCCAGCCCTCGCTCCACATTGGCCATCACAAAGCGGTGCAGTGCAGGAATGGCCTTGTGGGCGAAAAAGTGTCTGCTGGGGAGCTGCCAGTCTGGGGCTGCACAAGCAAGCAGCGCACGCATGTCGCTCCCCTCCTGCACGAGCGTGTATGGCAGGAGTTGGGAGCACATGGCCCGTGCCAGCAAGCCGTTCAGCTGACGCACGCGACGGCTGCTGGGAGGCAGAGCCCTAACCACCCCCTGGAAGGACTCGCTCAAAAGGCTCTGGCGTGGCCTTTTGCTGGCACGGGAATCAGCGGACACAGCAGAGGAGGCCACTGAGGACTGGCTGCCAGAACAGGCCTCAGTGTCGGCGGCAGGAGTTGCAGAGGGGGGAGGAGCAGTGCGTTTCCGCTCTCCTGCTGGTGCTGCTGGAGGAGCAGGAGGGCGGGTGGCTGCTGTTGCTGCTGCTGAAGGCTGTGCAGTGATGGGTGTGGTGCCACTGCCAGCACCAGATGCCTTCAGCCTCTGGAACTCCTCATGCTGGTGGAAATGTTTCGCAGCAAGGTGGTTGATGAGCGAGCTGGTGCTGAACTTTAAGGGGTCTGCACCTCTGCTCAACTTCCGCTGACAGTGGTTGCAAGTGGCGTACTTGCTGTACACTGTGGGCATGGTGAAAAATCACCAGATTGGTGACAAAAACAACCCCCTACGGCCTGGAGCCGCTGCTGCCTGTCTCCCTGTGGTGGTTGGGGCGGGGGCTTGGGTGCGGCTGGTGGTGGTACTGGCAGATGCTGCTGCTGCTGAGCCTGAGACACCAGCAGGCTGTGGGACCTGCCTACTGCTGCCAATGCTTGCAATGATGCGCCTCCTTGCAAGGCCCACAAGCGCATCCTCCTCCTCCTCCTCAGAGCTGCTGATGACGACATCCCCAGGTGCTGGTGGTGGCGGCACCCAGTCTTTGTCTGTCACCACATCATCATCATCATCCTCCCCCTCCTGAAACATGTCCTGCTGGGATGATGACCCCCCAAACTCCTCTCCTGATGCATGGATGGGCTGCTTGACTGTCGCCACAGTCTTGCTGTCCAATCCCTCCTCCCCCAAAGTGCCCATCAGCATCTCCTCCTCAAGATCGCCAACAACAGCAGACAATTTACTCATGATGCCTGGGGTCAAAAGACTGCTGAATGACAGGTCGGTGACTGACGGTGAACTGGCCTCCTCCCCAGGCCCTGCTGGGCGGCTGCTGCGAACAGGGGTGGTGGTGGTGAGGGTGGAGGCCTCGGATGCAGAGCTGATGGCGGGCTGCTCATCCTCCGTCATCAGTTGCACCACAGTGTCTGCATCCTTTTCCTCAATGGGACGTTTCCGACCCGGCTGGAGGAAAATAGGAGCAGGTACTACACGCTGCTGCTGCGTCTCTGCAGCGTGAGTTGCTCCTGCTGGGCGGCGCCCAAGGCGTCCACGCCCAGTGGCTATAGGAGGAATGTTAGCCACTGACGCAGCTGCTGCTGCTGCTGCGGAACTGTGCATGGTGGCGCGGCCGCGGCTTGCCACAATGCTGCTCCCTCTAGTCTTGATTCCCTTGCTGCCCTTCCCCTTGCCCAAACCGCGCTGGCTGCCACTTCCAGACATCTTTGATGTTTTGGGCGTAAACAAAAAAGTTTTTTAAAAGGGCGGGTGAAAAAGTGGGGTACTTTAATGGAGTGGGTTGGTGGGTGAGGTGACACTAATCACTAAGTGATTAGATCGCTAAGTGATTACTAGTACAGTACTAATACAAAATACAATAATTCAGTAATCAGTATAAGTGTGAACAGTGAACAGTGAGTGTGTCCCCTAGTACACTAACTAGAAAATACAATAATCAGTAGTAATCAGATTAAGTAGAAGGAAATAGAGTGTGTGTGTGTACTGAGTGCACGCACACACACACGCAGGAGCTAGCCTATGAACAGTGACTGAGTGTCCCTAGTAGTAAGTAGTAAGTAAGTGTACAACTAGAAATTACAATAATCAGTAGTAATCAGAAGGAAATAGAGTGTGTGTACTGACAGTGCACGCACACACACACGCAGCGCAGGAGCTAGCCTATGAACAGTGACTGAGTGTCCCTAGTAGTAAGTAGTTACTAGTAAGTACAACTAGAGATTACAATAATCAATAGTAATCAGAAGGAAATAGAGTGTGTGTACTGTACAGACAGTGCACGCACACACACACGCAGGAGCTAGCCTATGAACAGTGACTGAGTGTCCCTAGTAGTAAGTAGCAAGTAAGTGTACAACTAGAAATTACAATAATCAATAGTAATCAGAAGGAAATAGAGTGTGTGTACTGAGTGCACGCACACACACACGCAGGAGCTAGCCTATGAACAGTGACTGAGTGTCCCTAGTAGTAAGTAGTAAGTAAGTGTACAACTAGAAATTACAATAATCAGTAGTAATCAGAAGGAAATAGAGTGTGTGTACTGACAGTGCACGCACACACACACGCAGCGCAGGAGCTAGCCTATGAACAGTGACTGAGTGTCCCTAGTAGTAAGTAGTTAGTAAGTACAACTAGAAATTACAATAATCAATAGTAATCAGAAGGAAATAGAGTGTGTGTACTGTGCACGCACACACACAGGAGCTATGAACAAACAGTGACAGTGAGTGTCCTAGTACAGTTACTACAAAATACAATCACTCAGTAGTAAAGGTAGGACAGCAGAAACACTGGTATAATAAACTAACAGAGGACAGTCACAGGAGGACAGCTGCCCACACAGGCAAGGCCCTGAGGCCTAAAGCAGTGTAAGCTTGCCTGCAGCAGCTGTGTCTGTCTCTATGTAACACACAAGCTACTAACTAAAATACAATGTCTATCTAACTAACAACAATATAGGTGTATATAGGAGGTGTATGTGAGCAAAAACGCTAGGTAGTTGACCACAATAAAGCTCTTGCTAAGCCAAAGCACAAAGGAGCAGATCTCTCTCTGTACAAAGTCAGGCAAGGACGGAAAAACGGAACATGGCGGCCGCTATTTATAGGGTAGGGGCTGGCCAGGGTCCCCCTCTGTGATTGGCTGCCGTCAGAGGGCCTGGGAGCCCTCTGATTGGCTCTAAGGACATCAATCTGGGCTATGACGCTATTCGAGCTCGGTATTCGAGCTCGAATAGCGCTGTTAGCTCGAATAGCTCGAATAGTGAATGGGCTATTCGAGTTCACTCGAATAGCCCATTCGAGTAGCTGCAGCTATTCGAGCTCGGTATTCGAGCTCGAATAGCTGAAAAACGAGCTCGAATATTCGAGCTACTCGAATATTCGAGCTCTGCTGAGCACCACTGGAGTGTTCTGTGTGAGAGTACGGAGGTCATAGTAAAACATTTTACTATAGGAATTAAGTAGTAGAATATTGGTAATTTTACTGATAATCTATTAGCAGCTGTCTCCGATGCTATTTTTAGCAAGCACTAGCCATCTAGCCTGCTAGCCATCGTCTAACAACCAGAAATGAATCATAGTGAAGCTGGCCATACATTATACAACTGCACCTCCGATCGGCACCAAGATGGACCAGCAATCAACATTATGATTGACATCACCAAGAAGAGCCATTGCCGATCACATAATCTCATTCGCAGGTCGATCACAGTGCCGATGGAAAACACATTTTTTGCCCCGCTTTTCTCTGTGTATAGTGTATAATGTATGGCGTAGCACAACCTACTGAGGACATCCACAAGATGAGAAGTGTAAATAGAGGAGGGGAAGAGTTTGTTAATCAATACCATTATTCAAAGCAGAGTTACTATGGTTGAGGGAGGGCCCTAATGTGCTTCTCTGGTCCTAGGGCCCCTGGTGCAGCAGCACCCTTTGTATCCCCCATTGCTATGCTACTGCTTCCACTGTCATCCTAATACAGGAAGTGTGGCAATAGTCATCTTATCAGAACCTTCTGCTAGAAGATGCAAGAGGTAACAGACAAGCAAAGGCAGAACAATATTTTCATCTAACTTTATATTTATTTGGGTACTTTGTGGCGTTTTTTTTTTTTACATATTGTCTGTAATTCCTCTTTCATGCTAACAAATATCTTTAGGTTTTGATGGCACGCTTGGTAAAAATATAGCCTCTGCATTCTCTGGGCTGTAGTCTGCTTAGAAATGTTTCTCTTCCGACATGAGCAATTAGCTGCAGAAAGTGAGAGCTCTTGTTCCTGGGTGATTCTTAGATTTATTAAGAGCAGAGTAAAGAAAACATGGAATGGTCACCCACAGCGGCCTATAGTTCCAGCTGTCAAAGGAAACAAGAAATCTTCCTACTTGCTCAAAATGTATTCCAGTTTTTTTTGTTTTTTTTTAATGTTATCACATATGCAAAATGCAGTGTACATCGTACATCTTACAATGTGCACATTACTGTCATAGCATAAGCAATTGGTGTGTACTGTGCTTTTGCATTTCATCCAGAAATACATTATAGTAAGTGTTTTAGGATGTAACCTGTTACATCTTAATTCATGATTGGCTGATGTGGCTGGCTGTAGTATTAACAATGGTACTTTATACTGTAACATTCAACTGGCAAATCAAACCCAAAGAAATTAAACTCAAAATGACAGTGGGGTGTGTTCACTAAAGTGCGGTAAGCAGAATAGCGTGCATTGCATGTAATGTATTGTATTCTGCTCTACTCATTGTAAGACTTTATGCGCGCTATTCTGCTTACCGCAGTTTAGTGAATATACCCCAGTGCTCCTATGTGCACTTTCACGTGAAATAGACAGCATCATGGCCGGATTTCAGGTAAGACCCCAAAGGCCATTGCCTAGGGCACCAGGAAGCAAGGGGCTGGCTGGCACACTCATGCAGTCAGGCTGCCAAACATGTGAACTGCAGCAGTTGGGGGCAGCAAACATGGGGAGCTTATTTTCTGTGACCTTATCTGTCATGCATCCTCACCGTCATTTGTAGTCAATTGGCGGCATCAACGCTGTCCAATCCAACCAGAAGGTTGATCGGTCAGTAAAATTGCATGGTTAAGAATCCTTACATACATTGATTACTGGGACCAATAAAAGTGTGTCTGTGTGTAATGATCCGCTCAGCTGTCTGCACAGGCAGACAGCTGTTTGACCATTCCTTAAGTCTGTCGGCTGCAGGTCTCTGGAAAAGAGACCTGTCTTCGCTTTGCAAGTTTCAGAGTTGCTCTGCTGAGGAATTTGCATACACTTGTCATGCAAATTGCCTACCTGCCTCCTTTGAAGGTTTGCAGTATAAATACCTTGTTCTCCCAGAGTCCTTTGCTGGTCATGATGGTTTGTTCCTGCTAACACCTGGAGTGTCAGCCTTTGCTATTGTTTGCTAAGATTATGTTAGAGTAATTCCTTGGGACTGCAGTAGGCATCCCTTCTAGTGCAGTCAGGTTGTATTATCTGTTTTGTCTGTGCGATTGCACGGTCGCCAGCGGTTGGCGATTGTGAATCATTCTGTCTTGCGATTGTCTTGTCGCCAGAAGCGGTCGACAGGAAATTGTTCTGTCTGTTTGGATCGCACTAGCCCTAACGGTAGTGGCGGTGGTTCCTTCTGTATTCTGCCTTAGGGGTGCTAACCAGAGAACCGGTTGCTACTGTTAGCCCCATCTGTTTGTCTTTCTGGATCGCATCCGCTCTAGCGGTAGCAGTGGTGGTTCCTTCTGTGCTCTGTCTGGGAGTGTAGGCCAGAGCTGCGGTTGCTGCTGGCTGCTCCTTTTCTCTGTCTTGTCTGGTACGAACGCTTGCTGTAGGCTCAGTGAGGTAACCGTTTAGCAAGCGCTCGCGTTCTCTATTTCGTGTTTGTGTTGTGTTGGTTAGTTAGGGTGACACGCTTATCACTGGGCACCTAACACGCAGTGATTGTGTCTACAACGCATTCGCTGTTCGCGTTTAGCTAGCGTTTGTTATTTTCCTTGATGTTCTAATTATTGTTTATTGCTGTGTCTTTCCTGCTACACTTCTGCTCTGTCTTTATTCAGTCTTGTGTCTGTTGGCAATCGCTACTCTTGCGATTGCGTTCCTACTTTGTTTCTGCTGTTGTGTGTTCACCGTCGCTGGGTGGCGACTAGATTGGTGGACACACATACATTCTGTCCCTGTGCTCATTCCTATTGGCAATCGCCACTCTTGCTATTGCGTTCCCACTTTGTTTCTGTTGTTGTGCGTTCGCCATCGCTGGGTGGCGACTAGATTGGTGGACATACATACATTCCATCTCTGTGCTTATTCAGTCTTGTGTCGCTGTTAGCAATCGCCATCTCTTGCGATTGCTTTCCTACTTGGTCTTCACTGTTGTGTGTTCACCATCGCTGGGTGGTGACTAGATTGGTGGACACACATACATTCTGTCTCCGTGCTCGCTCTTTAAGGGCTATATTGCCCTGCATTGCTTCCCCTCGTACAATTCCTATTTGGCATCTGTAGCAGTACAGAGGGGTTGTTCCTCTGTTCTCCACAGCTCCATCTACCGGCAGGAATTCCCCTCTACAGGTGCATTGCACCGCAGCTGGGTTCTCTCAGATTATACGCTTGTGGAGGATTTCCGCAGTGTCAGCGCGCATCCTGTGCGCTGACCACGGAAATAATTCCCCAATCGTTACACTGTGGTAAGGGGTTTTCTGTTTATCAGGGGGCGGCTAGTGATAGCGGCCTTGGGTGGTAAAAAGTACAAATCCGGCCCTGGACAGTATGGTGAAATTAAAGGAATATTCTGTATTATTTCCACTATTAGTGAAGAAGAGGAGGGGAGTGACTGTGGATGCTAATTCACTTTTAATCGCAGAGTTCACAATGACAGGCGGTAGACAGCGGGGGTTAAGCAAAGCCTGACAGCTGTTTTGCGTTAACAAATGCTTCCTCAGAGGCAATAAGGATGAATCTTCCGCTATGGTGTAAATACAGATTTCCCTGTGTAATCAGTTTCGTGGAATCTGCCTGCTCATCCCTAGTTATGATCTGTATCTTGTTAGGGGGTATAAATCACGGAAACAGTAAAAAAGGGCGCAGGTGGCTAGTGGACAAATCGGGCGCCGCCATTCACTCCCATAATAATTATCGTTTACTGGGCGCCAAACAGGAAAATGGGCGCCCGAGAATAATAACGTTTTCCAACGGCCCGAAGATTTTTCATGTTTTATAACTGCTTGCGAGGATTTACGTTTCCTATTTCAATAAAACATTATTTTAAATGTTATGCCTTAGTGTTTGTAAAACATTATTATTAACGAAACAAAGCGATCAGTACGTAACGTAAATTGTAATATATTTTATCCCTTAAGGTGGCCATACACTGGTCGATGTGCCATTAGATCGACCAGCTGACAGATCCCTATCTGATCGAATCTGATCAGATAGGGATCGTATGGCTGCCTTTACTGCAAACAGATTGTGAATCGATTTCAGCCTGAAACCGATCACAATCTGTTCAGCTGCTCCTGCCGCCTGTCCCCCCCCCCGTATACATTACCTGAGGCTGGCTCCCGGGCGTCTTCTCCGCACTGCACCGCACCGCTGTTCTTGCTCCATCCCGGCGCTTCCTGTGTTACTCCGTGACCAGGAAGTTCAAATAGAGCGCCCTCTATTTCAACTTCCTGGTCACCGGAGTGACACAGGAAGTATAAGCGTACACTGGGACATGCGGAAATGCGGTGCAGCGAGGAGAAGAGGACCCCGGAGCCAGCTTCAGGTAATGTATACATGCTCGGATCGGGCCCGAATCGTACGCCGCAAGCGACGCGCTCCTACCGCCGGGCGATCGAGGGTAATTTCCCGCACGGCGCGATCGACGGTCCGATCCGATTTCGGGAGGGAATCGGATCGGCGGGTGCGTTTAGCGCAAGCGATTGGCAGCAGATCCGATCCCAGGATCGGATCTGCTGTCGAAACGGCCGTGAATCGAGCCAGTGTATGGCCTGCTTTACTGTTTTTAAAACATTATTCTACACACAATACAGTGATCACTAAGGAGGGTGTTAGGTTTAGGCACCAACAGGGGGGTCTTAGCTTTAGGCACCAACAGGGGGGTCTTAGCTTTAGGCACCAACAGGGGTTAGGGGTAGGTACAGGGAGGGTACTTAGTAATTTTTTTTTAAACGTTATTATACGTTTCACTATTTAAACGGAAGATTAACGTTTTTACAATTGCCGATTTCATGCACATTATTTAATGATTTATAACTTTATAAAACATTAATTTTAAACGAAATACAGTACAATACATTTTTAAACGTTATCCATGCTTATCGTTTAAAACCCCACGCCCTTTTTTCCCAGCGCCCCTTTTTAACGTACGCATAAAATCACAGCAGGTATACTCGTGTCATGTACTGTTCTGTTTTTCCTTCTCAGTCAAAGTTAAATGTGATTATACCACATTGGTAAAGTGAGTTGTATCTGTATACTAGTGTCCTAATGAAAAAGTGATATGCATTGCTTACTTATTTAATCTGCTTGTAAGGTAAAGATTTCACAGATAGGTGAAACTGGGTGTAAGTGAAAATCACATTTTTCTGCTTGCTTTTAGTTTAGTAAAATGGTGCTAACTTTATTATTTAACATAAATAAAAGAGCTTGGTAGTATTTGCAGAGCTGCTGCTTGGATTGTGTTTACTGAGCTCTGCCAAGTCCTTATTTGTATTAAACACATTGGTCTGTTTTCATTTTTAACAACCTGAGAAGAAAAAGGCAGCAATCCTAAGGCGGTGATATAGTATATACAGTATTTAGCAGAGAAGAATCAAAGTCATACTACAGATCTGTATGTATCTGTTAATGAGATATAGCAAACAACCAAAACATGACCTCATTCTCTCACGAGATTCTTAAAAGCAAGCTTGTATTTACAAAAGGACCACCAGGACCACCATCAC
Organism: Hyperolius riggenbachi; assembly: GCF_040937935.1. Lineage (NCBI taxonomy): Eukaryota > Metazoa > Chordata > Amphibia > Anura > Hyperoliidae > Hyperolius > Hyperolius riggenbachi. The sequence continues at coordinate 146,964,157 of NC_090651.1, read as the reverse complement.
TATTCTGCAACGCATTAAGGTGCCCATACATGGGCAGATCGAAGCTGACAGGTAAATTGTAGTGCACGGGGAACTGAGGGGCATATTTTACACCAGGCGGGACAGTGCAGGGGGTTCCGCCATGTTTGTCGCTCATCCCGATATCACACTTTGTTACCGCTGTGCACCCGATCAGGTATGTCGGCCCTACATCTTGCAACATGCTTGATGGATACATGCGACCGATTTCGGTCCACAATAGGTTGCATCGTCAATCGCATGCTCTTGGCAGCACCGATTTTCATCCGATTATAATAAATGAATCGGATGGTTGATTTGCTGCCAAGTGGCCTGATGTACGGCCACCTTTAGGAAGCATAGGTCCAGTACAAACATTCAGTTTTGATTGGCCAATTTTACCACAATTATGTAGTATGAGAGCTTGCCTACATAATCTGTATAAAGTATTCAAAATCTCTCAGACCTCAAACTACATGGAAGTGGTAAAATTGGCCAATCAGCGTTGGATATGTGTATGCACCTTAAGTCAAATTCAGCTAATGCTGTCTGCTTTGTTAAGTGACATGATGTACAGAGAGACTGGAAGAGGAGAGGGTCCAAGGTGTGCCTGAGAGTAGGATTGTCAGTACTTAGTATAGCAAGCTCCCTTCTATGTAGGGCTGAATTACTGGAAAGGCCAGGAAAGACCATGGCATTGGGTGGAAAAAGCGGGAAGGGTGGTAGGACTCTAAGGGCCCATTCACACTAGAGCGTTTTGCCGGCGATTTTGGCAAAACGCTAAAGCGCTATAATACCCTATGAGCCCATTCTTACTTGGACGATTTGCGTTAATCGTCGGCGTTTAACGCAAATCGCCAAATGCAAACGTGTAGCCTGCACCATTTTCAGGCGATTTCCCGGCGGTCGCGTTTCAGTGCTATAAAAGCGGCAAACGCGATCGCGGAAAAATCGCTGCAGTGTCCAGTGATTTTTCTGCGTTAATCGCGGAAAAAAATCACTCCTGTAGTTTTGCATTTTAAGTGTGAATGGGGCCCTCGAGTTAAGAGGCCTCATGTCAAAGTAAATCATCTCTTCTGGTCCGCAGCCACCCTGTTTTGCGGGGGAAAATTGACTAATATATGTGAGGCAAAACAGAAATGCTTGAAAAACGCATTAAAAATGTAAATGAAGAAAAGCAAACGCAGGAAAAGACACAAAAACGCAAAAAGCAGAAAACTCATGCTTTACAAACAAAGATAAGTGTATTCCCAGCCTCAAGGGGAAAGGTAAGTTCACTTGTTAGGATGCCTGTACAGAGTTTTCTTATGGATAATAGATTTGTTTCAGGCAATTGAGGCAGCCACAATCCTATATATATATATATATATATATATATATATATATATATATATAGGCAGCCACAAACCTACATATATATATATATATATATATATATATATATATATATATATATATATATATATATATAAAAGCTCATGTTGCTGCTGCACTCTAAAGTTTTATCAACATGTTCTGGCCTTTGACATCAAAATTCATACAATGTATTTGCCACCCCGTGGCGTGGCTATGGAGTTATGGGCCCCGGTGCAAGTTTTACAATGCCCCCCCAGTACTCTTTACATAACAATTGATAAGGCGCACCAAAATCTGTCAAGAACAATCACAGTGTCAAAGGCGCAAGAAGGGGATGGGGAACAGTTTGTTAATGATCCCTACTATTCAAAGCATCTATAGAAGTGAGTATTGCCAGCACAGGACCAAAAGAGAGCTAATACTGCAGTTGAGGGAGGGCCCCTCTGGCCCAAGGGCCCCCGATGCGGTCGCATCCTCTGCACCCCCTATTTCTACGCCACTGTTGCCGCCCACTTTTCAGTACTCTGTATAGGTTTCCCATGTCCTCTTACCTGGGTCCAGTATTGAAGTACTATTTCTTACCCTCCTGATGCTAGCCCTGTACTTGTATTGGAAGCAAGTCATTTTTTTACAGCCATAATTTCTGATTCATAATTTTAGGGAAAGCTTGATTCACAGCTTTGTGACTCCTTCATGGTACAAGTCAGTAAATCTCTGCTTCCAGGCAACAAATGTACACAGGAGTGTTGTTTCTCGATAGACTCCCTTTAGTGACATAGCCTTCAGACATCATGAGATGTTTGGGGTATCACTTCAGTAGCGATACTGTTGGGTGGACTGGAATTTTATTATTGCTTATTCTGGATCACTGCACAGCCTTATTATAGCAGACACAGTGTATAATTATTATAATTTGCTTTAGTGCTACACATGTTTGGTCAACAAAACTACTGCTGGAATGTTCCACATAAGATTTATTTTAAAACATTTAGAATTTTAAATTGGGTTTTTTGTTGTTGTCACTATTGGCAACTACAAACTTTGCTTAGTGAAGTGTGTATGATATCCCAGGACTAGAAGTGCTGTGAACATCTAACCAATGTGCTGTAGTATTTAAAATAACAGGGACTTTTTACTTGGTTGGAAGCTTTATTGAACAAAGATTCACTTCACTGCACAGCATGGTGAATTACCCACTTAGGAGTGGGGTCGTTTTAACTAGTCACTGCACCACATGCTGTATATACGCCCTGGCAGACTTCATCTGAAGTCCCATGGAAGTATATATTCATCACCTGCTGTGTCACTGTTATGCGTGCTCCCGCACGTTCTTGTCGCCGCCTCTTAGTAGACAGATCAGTGAATACACAGCGTATACAGGAGGAATCAACTGGGGAGGGGGGCACATCTAGTAACCAAATAATAAACTACACCGAACACACACTCTCCCATAGTCACCAAAAAAACATTTGTATTTAAAAAATGACATTAATAAATACATAAATAGTTACCTTAGGGACTCAATTTTTTTTGTAATATGTAGGTCATGTTGGTATATTACTGTTATTTTTGCATGTAAGGGCTTGCAATTAGTGACAAATAAAAATACACATTTATTTTCAATTAAAATATCGTCACCATACATTGTACTAGGGACATAATTTAAATGTTGTAATAACCGGGAGAATTGGGCAAATCATATGTATTATTTTAAAACTATAATGGCTGAAAACTGAGAAATTATGAATTTTTTTCAATTTTTTCCCTATTATTCCAATTAAAATGCATTTAGAATAAATAATGCTTCACAAAATGTACCACCCAAAGAAAGACTAATTGGTGGCAAAAGAAACCAGATATAAATAATTTTGCTTGGATAAGTAGTGATAAAGTCATTGGAAAATGAAAGGGAGGAGTGCTGAAATGTGAAAATTGCTCTGGTCCATAAAGCAAAAATCCCCTCAGTGGTTAACTAGAATCAGAATTAGAATCTTTTATTTTGCCGAGTGTGAAAGGTGTCACACCCACAATTATTTGCAGTACACACAGCATGAAAGAAAGAGCATTTTAAAGACAGCTAATTGACACAGATATACAGAGAGGAACAGGCAAGTCACAATCGGCTATGCAGGGATGCCTGATTGATGGAGAGGGAGGCAAAGGGACACTGCGTTGGTGGGAGTCAGAGTTCAGGTGATGGACAGTTTGAGGGAAAAAAGGTGTTCCTGTGCCTGGTGGGGATAGTACTGAAGCGGTGGCCTGAAGGATGCAGACTGAAATGGTGACGGCCAGGGTGTGATGGGTCGTTTGCTATCCTGCTTGCCCTCGACCACAGTCTGGAGGTGTATAAGAGGTCAAGTGGTGGCAGAGGTGACCCTATCCGCAGAGTTCACTACTCTTTGGAGTTTGAGCCTGTCACTCGCTGTTGCAGCTGTGATGATCGAGGAGCAGAGGATAGACTCGATGGTGGCAGTATAGAAGCAAGTCATCAGTTCCAAACTTCCTGGGCTGTTTTAGGAAGAACAACCTTTGCTGCACTTCCTTTTGAGATTTGGTGGTGTTATCCAGGGCCGGCGCTACCATTAAGGCAAAGGAGGCAGCTGCCCCAGGGCCCCAGAGCTTGTAGGGGCCCCCAGTGGCTACAAGAGGAAAAATTTTTTTTTCAAATCAGCCTTATAGTTTTTGAGAAAATCGATTTTAAAGTTTCAAAGGAAAAAAAAAACATTTAAAAACCTGCCATTTAATGGTTAATAGCAAATCCACCTTAAATGCTAGAAACCCTAAATTTGCAGGATATGTTAAGGAGATCATTAGGAATAAGAGGAAAAAACAAGACCTTATAGTTTTTGAGAAAATAAATTTTAAAGTTTAGAAGGAAAAAAGTATAGTTTTAAATGCGGTAAATGTCACTTTTAGTAGCAAACCTAACGGTAGTGTAATTTTACATGCATCAAACGAAAGCACAATAAATTTCCTGACGGGGTTTCCAGGGGGTCCATACGCAGCCGCAGTGCTTTGGCCAGGGATTCCTATACAGCCGCAATATGGCTGTATGAATATCCCTGGCATTTTTTCCTATTTTCCCAATTTTTTTTATGTTTAGAGTGTGGGAATTTTTATTTTTTTTAAATTATGTGGGGTCCCCCCTCCTGAAACTTTTTAACCCCTTGTCCCCCATGCAGGCTGGGATAGCCAGAATGTGGAGCTCTGACCGATTGGGACTTCACACCCTGACTATACCAGCTGCAAAAAAGGTCCCCTAATGCCGATTTTTGTTCCGGGGTATATGTTGAGGGGGCCCTCCAGGTTTATTTTGCCCTGGGGCCCCATTTTTGCTTAAACCGGCCCTGGTGTTATCAACCCACTTCAAATCACTGGTGATGGCGGTGCCTAGGAACTGTACGCTAGACACCCTAGAGACCACATTTCCCTAAATGGAGGCTAAGTTGAGTGTGAGAGGATACCTTCTAAAGTCAACAACTATTCACAAATGCGCTCAATCTTGTTTCAGTAGGCTTGCTCACTGTCGCCACTAATAAGGCTGATGATTGTGGTGTTGTCAGAAAATTTGACAACCTGGCCAGAGTTGGTGGTTGAGGTACAGATGTTTGTGTACAGGGAAAACAGGATAGGGGACAGTACACACCCTTGCTGGGCACCCTAACCCAAAGTTAAAAAAAAGTGTTTCACTTACCTGGGGCTTCTACTAGCCCCCTGCAGCTGCCCTGTGCCCGCACCATCCTGGAACGATCCTCCGGTTTAGATTTCCACTGACTGGCCAGTCGATGGCGTGGCATGGGCACAGAGCGGCTACAGGGGGCTGGCAGAAGAAGCCTCAGGTAAGTGAAACTTTTTTTTTTTACTTTGGTTTAGGTTCCCTTTAAACATATACAGCACTGTAGAAACTAAAAGTACATCAAATGAGCAGGGTCGTAACTAGAAATCACTGGGCCCCCCTGAAAAACTTTGGATGGGGCCCCCTCCCACCAGGTTAGGGGCTGGGCGCTGTACAGAAGAGCCTGCTGCACACTGAATAGAGACTGTCTACAAATCTTTGTCTGCAAAACTTTGTATGATTTCTTATCAGTGGCTGAGCAGATGCAGTAATTAGAACAATTGTGCAGAGAGCAGACATTTTTTTCTCTGTGCCCTTAGTTGTCTGTCCCTCAAAACAGGGCCCCCTGTAGCAGGGGCGCCGCGAGGCATAAAGCGAACCAAGCGGTCGCTTGGGGCCTCAAGATCGTAGGGGCCTCGGCGGCTCAGTGACATCGGCGTGACGTCACTGTTTTCCCGCAGACCCGCCGGGCTGGCAGAGCAGAGTAGGCCAGGGCTATGGGAAGATGGCTGCCGCCGAAGCCCTGCTCTGGAGATTGTCTCCAGCAGTGGTGCTCAGCAGAGCTCGAATATTCGAGTAGCTCGAATATTCAAGCTCTTTTTCAGCTATTCGAGCTCGGTATTCGAGCTCCGAATAGCTGCAGCTATTCGAATGGGCTATTCGCGTACACTCGAATAGCCCATTCACTATTCGAGCTATTCGAGCAAACGGCGCTATTCGAGCTCGGTACCGAGCTCGAATAGCGTCATAGCCCAGATTGATGTCCTTAGAGCCAATCAGAGGGCTCCCAGGCCCTCTGACGGCAGCCAATCACAGAGGGGGACCCTGGCCAGCCCCTACCCTATAAATAGCGGCCGCCATGTTACGTTTCTCCGTCCTTGCCTGAGACTTGCATAGAGAGAGAGTTGCTCCTTTGTGCTTTGGCTTAGCAAGAGCTTTATTGTGGTCATTTACCTAGCGTTTTTGCTCACATACACCTCCTATACACACCTATATTGTTGTTAGTTAGTTAGACATTGTATTTTAGTTAGTAGCTTTTGTGTTACATAGAGACAGGCCAGCTGCTGCAGGCTTACAGCTTTAGGCCTCAGGGCCTGCCTGTGTGGGCAGCTGTCCTCCTGTCCTCTGTTTATTTCTCTCTATTCTATACCAGTATTTCTGCTGTCCTTTACTACTGATTGTATTAGTATTGTAGTTATATACTGTAACTGTACTAGGACACTCACTGTCACTGTTCATAGGCTACTAGCTGCTCCTGCGTGTGTGCACTCACTGTCTGTGTACACACTACACACACTCTATTTCCAAGTTCTGATAACTGATTGATTATTGTAATTGAATATTGTAATTAGTTAGTTGTACTCACTGTTACTACTTACTGTACTAGGAGTCTCGGACACTCAGTCACTGTTCATAGGCTACTAGCTCCTGCGTGTGTGCACTCACTGTCTGTGTACACACTACACACACTCTATTTCCTTCTGATAACTGATTGATTATTGTAATTAGTTAGTTGTACTTACTGTTACTACTTACTGTACTGGGTGTCTAGGACACTCAGTCACTGTTCATAGGCTACTAGCTCCTGCGTGTGTGCACTCACTGTCTGTGTACACACTACACACACTCTGTTTCCTTCTGATAACTGATTGATTATTGTAATTAGTTAGTTGTACTTACTGTTACTACTTACTGTACTAGGAGTCTAGGACACTCAGTCACTGTTCATAGGCTACTAGCTCCTGCGTGTGTGCACTCACTGTCTGTGTACACACTACACACACTCTATTTCCTTCTGATAACTGATTGATTATTGTAATTAGTTAGTTGTACTTACTGTTACTACTTACTGTACTAGGAGTCTAGGACACTCAGTCACTGTTCATAGGCTACTAGCTCCTGCGTGTGTGCACTCACTGTCTGTGTACACACTACACACACTCTATTTCCTTCTGATAACTGATTGATTATTGTAATTAGTTAGTTGTACTTACTGACTGTTACTACTTACTTACTTACTGTACTAGGGACACTCACTCAGTCACTGTTCATAGGCTAGCTCCTGCGCGTGTTTGCGCGTGCGTGCACTCACTGTCTGTAGTGTACACACACTAAATTTACTTGTGATTACTACTGATTATTGTAAGTTGTAACTGCTAGTTGTACTTCCTGACTGTTACTACTTACTTACTGTACTAGGGACACTCACTCAGTCACCTCACCCACCAACCCACTCCATTAAAGTACCCCACTTTTCACCCGCCCTTTTAAAAAACTTTTGTCTATACGCCCAAAACATCGAAGATGTCTGGAAGCGGCAGCCAGCGCGGTTTGGGCAAGGGGAAGGGCAGCAAGGGAATCAGGAGGAGAGGGAGCAGCATTGTGGCAAGCCGCGGGCGCGGGCGCGCCACCATGCACAGTTCCGCAGCAGCAGCAGCAGCGTCAGTGGCTAACATTCCTCCCATAGCCACTGGCCGTGGACGCCTTGGGCGCCGCCCAGCAGGAGCATCTGCAACTCACGCTGCAGAGACACAGCAGCAGCAGCGTGTAGCACCTGCTCCGATTTTCCTCCAGCCGGGTCGGAAACGTCCCATTGAGGAAAAGCATGCAGACACTGTGGTGCAACTCATGACGGAGGATGAGCAGCCCGCCATCAGCTCTGCATCTGAGGCCTCCACCCTCACCACCACCACCACCACCCCTGTTCGCAGCAGCCGCCCAGCAGGGTCTGGGGAGGAGGCCAGTTCACCGTCACTCGCCGACCTGTCATTCAGCAGTCTTTTGACCCCAGGCATCATGAGTAAATTGTCTGCTGTTGTTGGCGATCTTGAGGAGGAGATGCTGATGGGCACTTTGGGGGATGAGGGATTGGACAGCAAGACTGTGGCGACAGTCAAGCAGCCCATCCATGCATCAGGAGAGGAGTTTGGGGGGTCCTCATCCCAGCAGGACATGTTTCAGGAGGGGGAGGATGTTGATGACCCGGTGACAGACAGAGACTGGGTGCCACCACCTCCAGGGGATGTCGTCCTCAGCAGCTCTGAGGAGGAGGAGGAGGAGGATGCTCTTGTGGGCCTTGCAAGGAGGCGCATCATTGCAAGCATTGGCAGCAGCAGTAGGCAGGTCCCACAGCCTGCTGGTGTCTCAGGCTCAGCAGCAGCAGCAGCAGCATCTGCCAGTACCACCACCAACCGCACCCAAGCCCCCCAAGCCCCCCCCCAAACCACCACAGGGAGACAGGCAGCAGCGCTTCCATGCCGTAGGGGGATGTTTCTGTCACCAATCTGGCGCTTTTTCACCATGCCCACAGTGTACAGCAAGTACGCCACTTGCAACCACTGTCAGCGGAAGTTGAGCAGAGGTGCAGACCCCTTAAAGTTCTGCACCAGCTCGCTCATCAACCACCTCGCTGCGAAACATTTCCACCAGCATCAGGAGTTCCAGAGGCTGAAGGCATCTGGTGCTGGCAGTGGCACCACACCCATCACTGCACAGCCTTCAGCAGCAGCAGCAACAGCAGCCACCAGCCCTCCTGCTCCTCCAGCAGCACCAGCAGGAGTGCGGAAACGCACTGCTCCTCCCCCCTCTGCAACTCCTGCCGCCGACACTGAGGCCTGTTCTGGCAGCCAGTCCTCAGTGGCCTCCTCCGCTGTGTCTGCTGATTCCCGTGCCAGCAAAAGGCCACGCCAGAGCCTTTTGAGTGAGTCCTTCCAGGGGGTGGTTAGGGCTCTGCCTCCCAGCAGCCGTCGCGTGCGGCAGCTGAACGGCTTGCTGGCACGGGCCATGTGCTCCCAACTCCTGCCGTACACGCTCGTGCAGGAGGGGAGCGACATTCGTGCGCTGCTTGCTTGCGCAGCCCCAGACTGGCAGCTCCCCAGCAGACACTTTTTCTCCCGCAAGGCCATTCCTGCACTGCACCGCTTTGTGATGGCCAATGTGGAGCGAGGGCTGGAGCACGCGGTTGGTGAAAGGGTCCACGTTACCATGGACTCCTGGAGCAGCCGCTTCGGGACAGGCCGCTACCTGTCCTTCACTGTCCACTGGGTCAGCTTGGTGGAAGGGGGTGAGGATGGGAGAGCAGCAGCGGGCACAGCAGCAGCAGCAACACAGTGGGTGGTGCCACCCCGCAGGGTCAGGGGAACTGCAGCAGGTTCCTCTGATCCTCTGCCATCCTCCGGCACACCTGGCCAAACCCCCCGCCTCAGCAGCAGCGTGAAGGCCCGCCACTGCCAAGCGCTGCTGCACTTGGTCAGCCTTGGGAAGACCAAGCTGACGGCAACCCATGTGTTGGCCAAACTCCAGGAGCAGGAAAGGATTAGGCTGACTCCCAGAGGCCTCAGAGTCGGAGAGGTGGTGGCCGACAATGGGGCCAATCTGGTTGCCGCAATAGACAGGGGAAACCTGACCCACATCCCCTGTCTTGCCCACGTGCTGAACCTGGTGGTGCAGAAGTTCTTGCGCACCTACCAGGGGATGGGCGAACTGCTGGAAATGGCAAGGAACGTTGTGCGTCACTTCCGGCGCTCGGCTGCAGCCTGTGCGAGCCTGGAAGACGTGCAAAAGGAGCTGGATCTGCCACGCCATCGGCTGATCCTTGACGTTCCGACTCGCTGGAACTCCACCCTGGCGATGTTGGAGCGTCTGGTTGAACAGAAGCGCGCTGTCAAACAGTACCTTGCCCTGGCCACTGTTTCCGCCGCTCAGAGAAGGGACAAGACCAGCAACATCCCGTCCATCGTCCCCGATGATGACTGGAGGCACATGCAGCAGGTGTGCTTAGTGCTGGCTCCCTTTCTGCAGGCCACTAACATGGTGAGCAGGGACCATGCTATGGTCTGCGAGTGGGTGCCCCTGGTTTGTCTGCTGAACAGGGCCCTCGATGCTTTGCTGGAACAGGGAGCGGCAGCCTTGGACCAGCAGGAGCGGCAAGCAGCTGCACAGTCCACCTCTGAGGGGGAGGAGGAGGAGGACTTGGTGGAGGTCCCTGACCTTGCTGCTGATGAGGGGGATCAGCACAGTGCAGCTGAGTTGGTGCGGGGGTGGAGAGAGGATGAGGCTGACGAGGCAGAGGAGGAGGATGAGGACAGCAGCACTGCCGTCGATGTGCCAGCAGACGTGGCCCGCCTCTTCCCAATGGCAGCGCACATGCTGACGTGCCTGCGCAGAGACCCCAGGGTGATCCAGATGAAGCAGAGGGAGGACATCTGGATCAGCATGATGTTGGACCCACGCCTCAAGGGGAAGTTGAGCCAGTTCCTGCCGCCTGCAGGAGGAGACCCAGCGCAACAAATAAGGAGCTTGCAGCAGGCCCTTGTTGAGCGCTTGGAGGAAGCCTTCCCCCAGCCTTCCACCCCCACTGTCCAGCAGCCAGCACAGAGGCAGCAGCAGGTGCCTGCATCCAGCAGCAAGCGCCCCACAGACCTGCTGTCTCTCAGCCACGAGCTCTACAGGACTGTAGAGGCTCCGGCAGCAGTGACTAGAGAGGAGGTGCATGCAGCAGCATCCTCCACCGGTCACAGCCAGCGCCTGACCCGCATGGTGGCTGACTACATGGGGTCCTACAGCGGGCTTGACAGCGATGCCCCTGTTGATCCCATGGAGTATTGGGTCAAGCGCCTGGAGATCTGGAGCGAGCTGGCGCAGTACGCCCTGGAAGTGCTGTCCTGCCCCCCTTCCAGCGTGCTGTCCGAGCGCTGCTTCAGTGCAGCTGGTGGTGTGGTCACCGAGAAACGCTCACGTCTGTCTCACAAGTCTGTGGACAGACTGACGTTTCTCAAGATGAACCAGGCGTGGGTGGAAGGCGAGTTCCTGGCCCCTGTTGTCGGCGAGAGGGGGACATGAACTGGCTAAGAACCATCGTTAATGTGCCTTACCACCCTTTACCACCTCCTGGCTCCTGCTCACTAAGCCAGCCTGGTTCACTTTGACTATTACGTCGCCTGCAGCCACACATTTTACACCTACAGTGGGCTGCTGTGTACTGCCCTTCTGCTGTCTGTCTGTGTTTCCCACTGCCAGGGTACACAGATTTACCTTCTGCTGCCACTCTGCCACCAGCTATTACGTCAAACAATAGCTATATATCTGTGTAATTTGTTTTACAAACAAAACCAAAAAACCATTAAAAAAAAAAAAGGTTTAATTTTTCTGAGGTGCCCGGGTTGAAAACTGTGTTGTCCCAGTTGTGTATTGGACACAATGTGGGCTGCACGACCGCTGTCTGGGACCTCCTGTTGTGTTCATTTACGGCCTGGTATCACCGCTAGGTACCAGGGCTATTATGTCACGCTGCCTGCCTGCTGCCACACTCACACTACTCCTCCATTCCTCCTGCTGCTGCTGTCTGTCTGTGTTTACCAACGCCAGGGTACACAGATTTACCTTCTGCTGCCACTCTGCCACCAGCTATTACGTCAAACAATAGCTGCTCACATTACTCCTCCATTCCTCCTGCTGCTGCTGCTGCTGTCTGTCTGTCTGTGTTTCCCAACGCCAGGGTACACAGATTTACCTTCTGCTGCCACTCTGCCACCAGCTATTACGTCAAAAAATAGCTATATCTGTGTAATTGGTTGTAAAACCAAAACTACAAAACCATAAAAAAAAAAAAAAAAAGGTTTAATTTTTCTGAGGTGCCCGGGTTGAAAACTGTGTTGTCCCAGTTGTGTATTGGACACAATGTGGGCTGCACGTCCGCTGTCTGGGACCTCCTGCCTGCTGTGTTTATTTACAGCCCTGGTATCACCGCTAGGTACCAGGGCTATTATGTCACGCTGCCTGCCTGCTGCCACACTCACACTACTCCTCCATTCCTCCTGCTGATGCTGCTGTCTGTCTGTGTTTCCCAACGCCAGGGTACACAGATTTACCTTCTGCTGCCACTCTGCCACCAGCTATTACGTCAAACAATAGCTGCTCACATTACTCCTCCATTCCTCCTGCTGCTGCTGCTGCTGTCTGTCTGTCTGTGTTTCCCAACGCCAGGGTACACAGATTTACCTTCTGCTGCCACTCTGCCACCAGCTATTACGTCAAAAAATAGCTATATCTGTGTAATTGGTTGTAAAACCAAAACTACAAAACCATAAAAAAAAAAAAAAAAAGGTTTAATTTTTCTGAGGTGCCCGGGTTGAAAACTGTGTTGTCCCAGTTGTGTATTGGACACAATGTGGGCTGCACGACCGCTGTCTGGGACCTCCTGCCTGCTGTGTTTATTTACAGCCCTGGTATCACCGCTAGGTACCAGGGCTATTATGTCACGCTGCCTGCCTGCTGCCACACTCACACTACTCCTCCATTCCTCCTGCTGATGCTGCTGTCTGTCTGTGTTTCCCAACGCCAGGGTACACAGATTTACCTTCTGCTGCCACTCTGCCACCAGCTATTACGTCAAACAATAGCTGCTCACATTACTCCTCCATTCCTCCTGCTGCTGCTGCTGCTGTCTGTCTGTCTGTGTTTCCCAACGCCAGGGTACACAGATTTACCTTCTGCTGCCACTCTGCCACCAGCTATTACGTCAAAAAATAGCTATATCTGTGTAATTGGTTGTAAAACCAAAACTACAAAACCATAAAAAAAAAAAAAAAAGGTTTAATTTTTCTGAGGTGCCCGGGTTGAAAACTGTGTTGTCCCAGTTGTGTATTGGACACAATGTGGGCTGCACGACCGCTGTCTGGGACCTCCTGCCTGCTGTGTTTATTTACAGCCCTGGTATCACCGCTAGGTACCAGGGCTATTATGTCACGCTGCCTGCCTCATTGACTGCCTGCTGCCACACACTCATCCTCCTCCTCCTGCTGCTGAATTTACCTCCTGCTGTCTGTGTGTTTCCACTGCCAGGGAGCACATACAATGGCGCTTCCAACATGCGTGCGCCACCAGCTATTTGTTACGCTCAAAAATAGCTGCATTTCTTTAAAAAAAAAATTTGAAAAGAGAAATAAGTGAAGAAGAAGACGATATAGAAGAAGATGAAGAAGATGAAGAAGAAGAAGATGAAGAAGATGAAGAAGATGAAGAAGATGAAGATGAAGAAGATGAAGAAGAAGAAGATGAAGAAGAAGAAGATGAAGAAGAAGAAGATGAAGATGATGAAGAAGAAGAAGATGAAGAAGAAGAAGAAGATGAAGAAGATGAAGAAGATGAAGAAGATGAAGAAGAAGAAGATGATGAAGAAGAAGAAGAAGAAGAAGATGAAGATGATGAAGAAGAAGAAGATGAAGAAGAAGATGAAGATGATAAAGAAGAAGAAGATGAAGAAGAAGAAGATGAAGATGATGAAGAAGAAGAAGATGAAGAAGAAGATGAAGATGATGAAGAAGAAGAAGATGAAGAAGATGAAGATGAAGAAGATGAAGAAGAAGAAGATGATGAAGAAGATGAAGAAGAAGAAGAAGATGAAGAAGATGAAGATGAAGAAGATGAAGAAGATGAAGAAGAAGAAGAAGATGAAGATGATGAAGAAGAAGAAGATGAAGAAGAAGATGAAGATGATGAAGAAGAAGAAGATGAAAAAGATGAAGAAGATGAAGATGATGAAGAAGATGAAGAAGAAGAAGAAGATGAAGAAGTTGAAGATGAAGTAGATGTAGAAGAAGAAGAAGAAGAAGATGAAGAAGATGAAGAAGAAGATGAAGAAGATGAAGAAGAAGATGAAGAAGAAGATGAAGAAGATGAAGAAAAAGAAGATGAAGAAGAAGAAGATGATGATGAAGAAGATGAAGAAGAAGAAGAAGAAGACAATATAAAAGAAGAAGAAGATATAGAAGAAGATATAGAAGAAGAAGATATAGAAGAAGAAGAAGATATAGAAGATAAAGAAGAAGAAGAAGAAGTATATACAGTACTGAACAAATTTCTGGACACAACTTCTCTTTTCAACTTTTTTTTTTTTAAAGGAACATCCCCACATAATCACTTGCTGTTGTTACTTGGAAAAAAAGAGGTTTCTTGCATCATTCACCCTCAAAACAAGTGTTGGAAGCTATTTAAGGCCATTTCGAATAGTCAGCTCGAATAATGAGCTCGAATACCGACTCGAATAGTGAGCTCGAATTCCGAGGTCGAATCGAATAGTAAAAATTATTCGACTCGAATATTCGACTGATCTCGAATAATTTACTATTCGAATTCGACCTAACTCGAATTTTGAAAAGGGGTATTTGAGCACCACTAGTCTCCAGTACAGGGCTTCGGGTGGCCATCTTCCCGTAGCCCTGATTCAATCAGCGCGGGAGATTGGAGGAGGGAGGGAGCTCCGTGGGAACTGCGCGCCTGAGGAGCCGGCCAGGAGAGGAGACGGGGAGAGAAGACTTCTGCCAGTGCCAGGTGAGTAAATTCTTTTCTTTTTGCAGCTCTGAAAATGTGCCCTAATTGCGTTTGATTTCTGCTGAACTGTTCCCTAATAGTGTTTGATTTCTGCTGAACTGTGCCCTAATAGTGTTTGATTTCTGCTGAACTGTGCCCTAATAGTGTTTGATTTCTGCTGAACTGTGCCCTAATAGTGTTTGATTTCTGCTGAACTGTGCCCTAATAGTGTTTGATTTCTGCTGAACTGTGCCCTAATAGTGTTTGATTTCTGCTGAACTGTGCCCTAATTGTGTTTGATTTCTGCTGAACTGTTCCCTAATTGTGTTTGATTTCTGCTGAAAATGTGCCCTAATTGCGTTTGATATCTGCTGAAAATGTGGCCCTAATTGCGTTTGATTTCTGCTGAACTGTGCCCTAATTGCGTTTGATTTCTGCTGAACTGTGCCCTAATTGCATTTGATTTCTGCTGAAAATGTGCCCTAATTGCGTTTGATTTCTGCTGAAAATGTGCCATAATTGCGTTTGATTTCTGCTGAAAATGTGCCCAAATTGCGTTTGATTTCTGCTGAAATGTGGCCCAAATTGCGTTTGATTTCTGCTGAAAATGTGCCCAAATTGCGTTTGATTTCTGCTGAAATGTGGCCCAAATTGCGTTTGATTTCTGCTGAAAATGTGCCCAAATTGCGTTTGATTTCTGCTGAAAATGTGCCCTAATTTCGTTTGATTTCTGCTGAAAATGTGCCCAAATTGCGTTTGATTTCTGCTGAAAATGTGCCATAATTGCGTTTGATTTCTGCTGAAAATGTGCCCAAATTGCGTTTGATTTCTGCTGAAAATGTGCCCTAATTTCGTTTGATTTCTGCTGAAAATGTGCCCTAATTGCGTTTGATTTCTGCTGAAAATGTGCCATAATTGCGTTTGATTTCTGCTGAAAATGTGCCCAAATTGCGTTTGATTTCTGCTGAAATGTGGCCCAAATTGCGTTTGATTTCTGCTGAAAATGTGCCCAAATTGCGTTTGATTTCTGCTGAAATGTGGCCCAAATTGCGTTTGATTTCTGCTGAAAATGTGCCCAAATTGCGTTTGATTTCTGCTGAAAATGTGCCCTAATTTCGTTTGATTTCTGCTGAAAATGTGCCCAAATTGCGTTTGATTTCTGCTGAAATGTGGCCCTAATTGCGTTTGATTTCTGCTGAAAATGTCCTATAATTGCATTGATTTCTGCTGAAAATGTGCCCAAATTGCGTTTGATTTCTGCTGAAATGTGGCCCAAATTGCGTTTCATTTCTGCTGAAATGTGGCCCAAATTGCGTTTCATTTCTGCTGAAATGTGGCCCAAATTCTGTTTGTTTTCTGTTGAAATGTTGCACAAATTGCGTTTGTTTTCTGCTGAAATGTTGCACAAATTGCGTTTTTATTTTCTGGTGTCTGGGGTAACTGTTGCTGCATTTATTATTTAATGGTCATCGTTGGCTATATTTGCTGTGCTACGGCTAAGCTCCGCCCATACAATGTCATGGCCAAATCCATCTTTCGGCGCGGCGCGCTGCGCGCGCCTCAATCACCCCCACATCCATTTTCCCCGCAAACAGCCCCGCCCCTATCCGCCCTCCAGCTCCACCCACATGTCATGGCCACGCCCACTTATGCGGGATAGCCATGCCCATTTTCGCTGCGGCGCAGAATAGGGCCACTTCCTGCAGTCCGCTTGGGGCCACAAAAACCTTGCAAATACTTAATAGAGTACTCGGGGGATTTGTATAGGATACGTGTTCCCTGAACAGGGTTAGGCCCCTAGCGCACTAAAACATAACTTTTATTAGTTCTATTAAAATCAGGTATATCAAAGGTACAGCATTTATAAAACATAAACAGCTGCGTTGGTGTTTGACACTAATGTGTCACATATGTATCATATCACTGGGATGGATCACTTTCAGGTAGATAAAGATTGTACATCTATGTGCATGTGTCATGGAGAGGAAAAGGCTCTCCTCTCCAGCACCTATGCACAGCTAGTACATGCACAAATAGGACCTGCTGATCACACCCTCTTGCACCAAACACAGGTATAATGGACAGTAGGGGATCACACCATGCAAACAGTGTACAAAATTACAAATAACTCGACATGTTTCGGCTAAACGCCTTCGTCCGGAGTGAATACATATATACAGTGCTGTGCATCAAACATATACAGTGCCCCTGCCCCACATAACTGTCAGCATATATAGCCCCTATCAGAGCTGAATGCCGCCCTTAAGGTTTAAATCGGGATGAACCAATATGCATGCCTAACCGTGAGTTATAGGTAACAAATGCGCCGGCCAAGTAGCTTTAGCATACAGCCATATGCGCAGATGAGGTCGCATGAGACAGAGCAAAAAGTGGGACTCCCGAGGTAAAACTCGGGGCGAATACCTACAGGTATGCATGCCTGATCACGATTTATAGGTGACAAATGCGCCGCTGAGGCCGCTGTAGCACACAACCATATGCGCAGATAAGGTCGCATGAGACAGAGCAAAAAGAGGGACTCCCAAAGCAAAAATCGGGGCGAATACCTACAGTTATGCATGCCTGATCATGATCTATAAGTGACAAATGCACCGATCAGGCCGCTTTAGCATACAGCCATATGCGCAGATAAGGCCGCATGAGACAGAGCAAAAAGAGGGACTCCCGAGGAAAGAATTGGGGCGAATACCTAACAGTTATGCATGCCTGATCACGATTTATAGGTGACAAATGCACCGACCAGGCCGCTGTAGCACACAGCCATATGCGCAGATAAGGTTGCATGAGACAGAGCAAAAAGAGGGACTCCCGAGGTAAAAATCGTGGCAAATATCTAACAGTTATGCACGCCTGATCATGATTTATAGGGGACAAATGGGCCGCTGAGGCCGCTTTAGCATGCAGCCATATGCGCAGATGAAGGTGCATGAGACAGAGCAAAAAGAGGGACTCCCAAAGCAAAAATCGGGGCGAATACCTACAGTTATGCATGCCTGATCATGATCTATAAGTGACAAATGCACCGATCAGGCCACTTTAGCATACAGCCATATGCGCAGATAAGGCCGCATGAGACAGAGCAAAAAGAGGGACTCCCGAGGAAAGAATTGGGGCGAATACCTAACAGTTATGCATGCCTGATCACGATTTATAGGTGACAAATGCACCGACCAGGCCGCTGTAGCACACAGCCATATGCGCAGATAAGGTTGCATGAGACAGAGCAAAAAGAGGGACTCCCGAGGTAAAAATCGTGGCAAATATCTAACAGTTATGCACGCCTGATCATGATTTATAGGGGACAAATGGGCCGCTGAGGCCGCTTTAGCATGCAGCCATATGCGCAGATGAAGGTGCATGAGACAGAGCAAAAAGAGGGACTCCCGAGGAAAAAATCGGGGCGAATGTCTAACAGTTATGCACGCCTGATCATGATTTATAGGTGACAAATGCGCTGATCAGATTGCTTTAACATGCAGCCATATGCACAGATAATAGGGGGGATATGGAGGAACTATGGGGAGATAGGAGAACCCTGGATAATGAATGAGATATACTACATGATGGACAGGTAGGACACACCCTGCTGGGCGACGCCCAGGGGAGAGAGGAAATGCTCAGTATATAAGACTGTGAGTTAAGGGCGGCATTCAGCTCTGATAGGGGCTATATATGCTGACAGTTATGTGGGGCAGGGGCACTGTATATGTTTGATGCACAGCACTGTATATATGTATTCACTCCGGACGAAGGCGTTTAGCCGAAACATGTCGAGTTATTTGTAATTTTGTACACTGTTTGCATGGTGTGATCCCCTACTGTCCATTATACCTGTGTTTGGTGCAAGAGGGTGTGATCAGCAGGTCCTATTTGTGCATGTACTAGCTGTGCATAGGTGCTGGAGAGGAGAGCCTTTTCCTCTCCATGACACATGCACATAGATGTACAATCTTTATCTACCTGAAAGTGATCCATCCCAGTGATATGATACATATGTGACACATTAGTGTCAAACACCAACGCAGCTGTTTATGTTTTATAAATGCTGTACCTTTGATATACCTGATTTTAATAGAACTAATAAAAGTTATGTTTTAGTGCGCTAGGGGCCTAACCCTGTTCAGGGAACACGTATCCTGCCACAAAAACCTTAGCTGCACCCCTGCCCTGTAGCTTCTGGGCCCCCCTGCGGATGCATTCCTTGTGTCTATAGTTACGCCCCTGCACATGAGCCAAATGACTTTAGATAGATTTGATAGTTTTCATGCCACATCTGCCTGAAATTTGCTGCTTTCCAATAGATTGGTTTTCAGCATAATGTGAAATCTTGATTAGATATAAAACACAAACATCTCTTTGGTGCCTCATCACAAACCCTGAACAATTTCACCAAATGATTTAGATCAATTGCTTGATTACACAGTTTTAAGATAAATTGTAAATGTATAATTGTATAAGCTGACATCCAAGCTGTCTTATCCATGCCTTCATAAACACTTCCTATATCTACACATTGCTTTATATTGGTATATAGTACTATCCTCACTGTGAATTTTCCTCCCAGAGCATTCTGGGAGACCAGGCATTCATTACACTGACTTCAGCTGCATCTGAAAGGACTAAAGATGTCACCAACTGTGATAAAATTCAGAATGTAAATAATGGTGAGGAAATACTTTACAATTCGCAAACACTGACCAAATGCCTATTTCTACTAAACGCGGATTCTGGATGCGAATTTCCGCATCCAAAATGTGACACATGTTTGTGAATGGAGCTATTTCCATTTAATGCACATTTCTTGACGCGATGCGTATGCTACAGCCTACATGGATGGTATGCTACATTTTTTCGCATTTTGCAGCAATCTGGATGCGATTCACGTCTAATTTAAGTCAGTGGGGCCGCATATATTCACGTTATAAACATGGAAAATCGCGTTTTCTAAAGGTGAATTTAACCAGCATGCACAGCGTCATTTCCTTTTGCTTGTCTTCCGGTTTCCTGCTTCACATGTTGCTAGGCAGGTTTCAAATTGCAACGTGAATTTTCGCATGAAAACGCGCATACATTTTTTTAAAAACGCATGCGTGTTTCCGGATCCGATTCGTAATGCATGCTAGTAAAAATAGGCCCTTAATGATTACTTATGTTAATTTCACTACAATTCCTCTTTAAGTTATTTCTGTGTGAAAGATTCTTGTGTAATATGACGTCATCAGCTCCTTTAGAAGCTCATTGTGAAGTTTCAGTTGGTATTTCTTAATTGCGTTTTCCTAAGTCAGTGTTGCTATATTTGACTTGAATGACTCAATACTTGAAGCTGGGTATGTAAAACTCAGCCATATCCTTGAGATAATTTATTTTTTTAAATGCAAGATCACACATTTGACAAGTGATGAAATATTCAATGATATATTCAGTATTTTCATTAGTAGAAAATGGTGCCTGTTAACCATTGGTGAATGTAATTGTTCAGTGGATTATTTATTGTCCCTGCTTGTCACTTGAGAACATGTGTAGGGAAGAGGTGCCTCTCTAATGTAATAAAACTACTAAAAACATTAATAAGGTAAGAAAAGACAAAAAGATACAGTACAAATTACAATGCGTTTCACAGGTTAATATTGTATCAGAAAAATGCTTAGTCTGGCCAAGGAGCCCCTACTCCTAGTCTAGTATAGTCCCTCCTGAGCCAGACTCAGCACTTTTTTTTTAAAGCGGGATTGTCACTATAACAATCAAATTTCAACAGCAACTGGTCTGAGTGTATTAAGTGATAAAGATGCTAATCCTGCATTCAAAAACTTTCAAAACTTTTTCTGTTGTTATGATTTGGAGTTATCACATACTTAAGGAGCACTGGCCCTTTAGTAGTCAGTGCCAAACAGTTGCAGGCTGGGGGTTCTTTTTATCTATAATATATCCCTCCTCTTCCATTTATTTCCCTGCCTAGCTGCCTATCAAAAACACGATCCCCTGCTCACTTGTGTTTACAAGCAAGGCTGAGGTGACTCAGTGATTGGAGGAGAAAAGAAAAAAAAAGTGAAGGGCAGAAATGACATCAGCATTTAGCCTAAACTGTGGGCAGAAGACATGGTTCCCACCAGGAACAGAATTCTCTTACTTGGGCCTCGATTCATCAAGACTTATCGAATTGGTTAACGACAGTTCGGTAAAATACCGAATTCGTTAAGTTGATTTCAGGATTCATCGAATTTATCTACAGCTGTTAGCGAGCATTCGGTAATAATTCGGTAATCATTCGTTAGTGATGCGTTAAAACAGAAGAAAGTGCAATTCATGAAAATGAAAGTGAGCGTGGTTTAGCGGTACATTTAAGATGAGTTATCTCCTTCACTGCTCTGTCGTTATTCCTGTCAGATCATTGCTGACAGAGAAGATGGAGCCATTTGAAGTGGTTATGTATCAGCTGAGAGTGATTCAAAGGTGCAGAAGTGCAAGAATAAGGTCTAGAACCATATCATTTTGCAAGAGAATGGATTTATTTGCTATAACAGGACATCTGCATTTCTCTTGAATCATCTTGTAAGAGGCAGTGCCAGGGTAGCTGCACTATATTTTTTTAGAAAAGGCTCCTATCAAGCCGCAGCTGGCGAAATTGTGGGATTGTCCCAAGCCACTTCCAGAATCTGGGTCCAGGTGTTAAGCCCTATTCAGAATGCTGCTACGTAATGTTCAAAGGACTGCCTTTTTTACCCACAATTCCATGGGAATCTTATGGCCTTGTGTTAAATTACTGCTGTAAAATGGAAATATTGACACGTTACCGAATGGTTACCGAATTGTTATCGATATTTTATCGAATTCACACCGAATGCGGAAAAACCTTGATGAATACAACTAGAAATTGATAAACTTCGAATTCGGTAATTTAATAAACTGGAAAAAGTTATCTCAAAGGCAATGATGAATCAAGGCCTTTATCTTTTACTATCTTTTACTATATAAAATTCAGTGAAATCAAAAAGTGGACAGTACAATACATGTGTTATGTAAGTAGATCATGTATTTATCTACTTATGTGTTTTTTTCCCTGGCATAGTATGGCTAATCCTACTGCTTTAATACAGTATTGACCTGATGAAGCAGGTATATATCCTGTGAAACGCGTTGTCGCTTGTATCTCTATTAACCATTACCTTTTAGTTTTGCTAGTTAGGTAAGCGAGTCTTTTTCTTACTTTTTAATGTGTTAATAATTTTTTTCACTTTAGGGCACCTACTCCCTACCCATATATACAGTCCCTGCTAGATATAGTCCATAAATCAGAAGTTAGTGCACTAATCTATACATTTTTGAGGGGAGAATGACCTGGGCCAAGCAACATCCAAGTGAAGATTGGTTTCTTCACAAATACTTTACCATGGTTACTGGACCAGCCACCCAGGCTTCTAAGTACCCTTTATTCTTCTACCATACATTCTCTCATTCTGGCGTACTAACACCATCAGGGACTCCCAGTCTCTCTCAGTGTTTTTATCTACTGGTACAAATACTCATCTATTTCAAACTACTGTGATGGTTCTCTTGAGCAGAGCCTGTTTACCTAGTTACAGGTGGTTGGCATGGGCTCTCTCAAGGCGTGGAGTCTAAGTGGTCATGGGGCTTCACCAGAGCACCCCGCAAGGGATGACAGGTCACTACCCCTAATGAGGAACTGACTGCTTTGTTCCCTGGTGGCCACTAAGTCACTACCCTCAAGATAGCCTCACCGGTGACAAAGGAGAATACGGTAAACTGCAATGCGGAGTCTAGGCAGACGGCAAACAGACATAGTTGAGGTCACAGGTAAAACAGTCGAGGCAGGCAGTGAGCAGATGTAGTGGGGTCACAAGCTGGAGATCAGAAGCAGTTGGACAACCGATGTGGTCCGAGTCAGAGGCTGGGTCACAACGGGTAAGCAATCACCGGAACAAGACAAGTGTAATGCTGGGGTGTCATACTTTCTGATTACCCAGCGCAACAAGGCTAAGAGCTGGATAATGGAAGAGGTTATTTAGGCTGCCCAGAGCAACTGCAGCTCTGGGCATCCGATATCACTACAAATAAACCATAATGGCAGAACAGTGCGATGTTGCGCTGCCTTAGTTCTCACTGTGCTGCTTTAGCGATAGCAAGAATTCAGACAGGTACAAGACAGGACTATAGATTGGAGCGTAACTAGTAGCAACCGCTGCTCACAGTCACGTCCACAGAAGCAGAGCATGCAGGCTAACAACAGTCACCAGCAAGCATCCACCCAGGCAAGACTACAGGATAGAATGTAACTAATAGCAGCCTATAGTTACGTTCCTAGAAACTAGAGTAGCAGGAATAGTACAGTCACCAACGTGGTGATGGTAGAATCCAAGCTATCTGGATAATGGACTTCACTGATCTACAGCGGATGCAGCGAATGTCCATCAAGCATGAAACTAGGCAATACACAATAATAAGAAAAATAACAAACGGCTCATACATATTTATCAAGAACTAGCTAAAGCACAAATAATAAGGTCACATAGAACTACAATAACAGAACTATACAGAGTAACAAGGTGCCCAGTAGATCAGCATACTGACCACTATGACGGGTGGGGTATGAAATGGGAGGCAGACTTATGCTGGCATCAGCCAGTGGATGCAAGTATGCAAATCTCCACACAGCTGAATGGTAATCACTCAATCCTGAGCTGGCTTGATTACCTTTTGCTAGCTGGCTATGAATGCAAAGGACCCCCATAAGAAATACATGCAGTATTATGTAACATGCATGCAGAAAATCCAGGGCTATCTGGCCGCAGCTCAGCTGCAACAAGCAATTGGTGGAATGAAGACAGTATTCTGAGCTGCCCAGAACTGCAGAGCGATTGTAAATGACAATGAGACCCATTGCAAATGCACAACCAAATGCAAGCAGATAAGCCAGAACTGTCCATTTGCAGCTCCACTGCAACGGACAGCATTTGCTACAGGAGGGATCCTTACAGTACCCCCTCCTTTAAAGGTGGCTTCCAGACGCCTATAGAAACTGGCATAATTCTCCTGAACCACCCAAACAGGAAAATCGGATTAAGAAAGTCCAGCAAACTGATCTGACTGATAACTCATGAAGGTCGGGACAGCCCGACAAGACCAAATTCCAGAATTCGGCACACCAAGACTGAACCAATCGGAACCAGAACCTCCAGAACCATGCCCATCAGTACTACAAGCCCCAGTGTGATACCCATCAGAACTGTGATTTTCAGGAAAAAGCCCCCTGAAACTCTGAGCGATACGCACCACCTTCCAGGGACTGTCCAAAAATGCCAAACCTTTTAATATTTAATATTTCACAGGACAACGCATATTGTTTATCATCCTTGGCAAGTTTTGGCCACCAAAAGTGTCTTTTGCAATAATTTTAAGGTCTTTGAAACACCAAAATCTGTGGCTGTGCGTCAGTGACAGCTGCAAGATGGACGCCCTCGTGGAGATTGGGGCTACGTCAATTTAACACTGCCTCCCAACAAAGTAGACATCACATACAAACTTCCCTTTGGGGGAGAATCGTTTTAAATATTTTTATAGTTGAGGCACTCACTTGGGATATACTAAATAGAGAAAGCCCAATTCTAGGAGAAAGTGCATCATTCATAGCGACATATGCAATTCACTTTTTCTCCTACATTGTTTTCCTGGGACATACATTTTCATCTTCTGTTTAAAATAACTTTTCAGTTAATGAAAAAGTACAAAAAAAGAGGGTGGAAATACTGTCAAGGTTATTCTGATTTTTTTTTTTTGCTTGCTGGTGGCTTTAAAGGCATTTTATTGATAAGGTGTAAAAATATCACCTAGGAGAAAAAGTTAATTGCATATGGGCCATAGTGTTAATAAAACTTATAAATATTAGGCATAGTAGAGATTTGTTGAAAGATTTAACTTGAACCAGGCAGCTGTGGCAGAGTGGGACATGAGTACCTCTATGTGAGCCACCCATTGCCGTTGTCTATTTAAAGTGAACTTTCAAAGTGAAAAAGAGCCAGACTGGTCCTTACTATGACTGTTCCCCTCATTTTCTTTACCCAAAGTAGCAACAGCTGACAACTTCATGAAACAGCAGGACAGCAATGTTGCAGCTCTGTAAAGCAACATGCAGTGGCTGGCACTGAACTACTTCAATTTCACCTTACCTGTTTGTGACAGTCTGGCTTAGTGGCACAGGTAGAAGCAGAGTACCTCTCAGGCCACACTATGGCATCTAATCATCAAGCATTACCACATTCGGTAATGCTTTAAACAGCTGAGTTTATGGAGCATTTAGTAAAATGTCAATTAATCAAGGCTGTTACCGCATGGGAATCTGAAATTACCGAGCAGTGAGGTAAATTACCAACTTGTGCAGTAAACACCTCCAACACATGTTAGCAAATGTCAATTCATGAAGATCAGAGCATGCGGTAAATACTAGGAACATGTTCTTTAATTACCGGCAGCTCTCACCTTGCGAAAACCAGCTTTGAATGCCTTCCGTGTGGATATCCCCATGATTGACAGGAGCAGAGCGCCAATAGGAACAGCCTCTGTCTCCTGCAAGTCCCTGTGATTGGATCCGAAAAACCATCTCCGGTTGGCCCAGTTTTTCTACCCCCCAGGCAGCAAGCAGAGACATCGGAACAAAATAGGCTTCCCCTCCGGCCGTAAAATTACCGAACTTCTACTGCACCTGTGAAAATATTAATGAATTAGCAAAAAAAAAAAAGAAAAAAGTCTAAAATAGCGAATGCCGTATTTTCCTGACTGAACTGACGTCTGTGAAGCACTAGAGATGAGCGTCAAATTGGTCCTTTCTCGCTCGCAGTGAGTTTCCACAATAATGCTGCATATTTGTGTTACCTTTTGCCTTTACAAATTCACAGGAAATTTTCAGGGTGGAATTGCATTGAAGAATACCACTGACATTTAGTGGTCAATAGCAAAGCCCCCATACATGCTAGAATCACCAAATTTGCTGGGTATGTTAAGGAGAACAGCGGGAACAAGGTAAAGAAATATTTCAAAAAGACCTTGTAGTTTTTGGAAAAAAATGCTTTGTAAATGCAGTTAAATGTATTTACCTACCAGTAGTTAACATTTTCATATATTAATGGAAATAGCAGTGAATTTCCTGCCGGACTTTCTGGTGGTCAATACACAGTGCATAGCACAGCGCACAATAACCACCTAAAAACCCAGGGGAAATGGCAATGCTTTGGCCAGGGATTGCTGTACGCGTACGTTAAAAAGGGGCGCTGGGAAAAAAGGGCGCCGGGTTTTTAACGATAAGCATGGATAACGTTTAAAAATGTATTGTACTGTATTTCGTTTAAAATTAATGTTTTTTAAAGTTATAAATCATTAAATAATGTGCATTAAATCGGCAATTGTAAAAACGTTAATCTTTCGTTTAAATACTGAAACGTATAATAACGTTAAAAAAAAAAAATTACTAAGTAACCCTCCCTGTACTTACCCCTAACCCCTAGACCCCCCTGTTGATGCCTAAACCTAAGACCCCCCCCTGTTGGTGCCTAAGTAACCCTCCCTGTACCTACCCCTAACCCCTAGACCCCCCTGTTAGTGCCTAAACCTAAGACCCCCCTGTTGGTGCCTAAACCTAAGACCCCCCTGTTGGTGCCTAAACCTAAGACCCCCCTGTTGGTGCCTAAACCTAAGACCCCCCTGTTGGTACCTAAACCTAAGACCCCCCTGTTGGTGCCTAAACCTAAGACCCCCCTTTTGGTGCCTAAACCTAAGACCCCCTGTTGGTGCCTAAACCTAAGACCCCCCCTGTTGGTGCCTAAACCTAAGACCCCCCTGTTGGTGCCTAAACCTAAGACCCCCCTGTTGGTTTTTTCGTTTAAAAATAATGTAAAAAAAAATGTACTGTTTTTCGTTTAAAAATAATGTTTGAAAAAAAATATTGTACTGTTTTTCGTTTAAAAATAATATTTAAAAATGTATAAATCATTAAATAATGTGTAATCATGAGAAGCAGTAATAAAACATTAAGTCTCCGGGCGCCGCTTTTAAAACGTTATTTTTCACCGGCGCCCTTTTTTCCTATCGGGCGCCCATTAAACGATATTTATTATAGGAGTGAATGGCGGCGCCCGATTTGTCCACTAGCCTCAGGCGCCCGAATTTACTGTTTCCTTGCTGTACAGCCACAATGCTGCTGTATAAAGATCTCAGGCAAATACACCTAATGTTTCCACTATTAAAAGTAAAACAAAAAATATGATGTGGGGTCCTTCTCTGAAGCCTCTGTAACCCCTTGTCATCCATGCAGCCTGGTATAGCCAGAATGGGGAGCCCGGACTGTTTGGTGCTCCACAGTCTGGAGCTAAACCAACACGCATGGTCTAAACCGGTGCTAGTAAAAAGGGGGCACAGGGATAGTGGACAAAAAGGGTGCCGCCATAGACTGCAATGCAAAATATCGGCTATTCGGCGCCCGACAGGAAAAAAGGGCGCCCGAGAAATAGTGGTTACAGGGATCGTGTTAACAAAAGTTTTCGTTTACAGAATAAGGTTTAAAACAAATATCGTTTACAAGTTCGTTTTGAGTTTGTGGTATACTTATTTTTTCTTTTTTAAATTTCGCTTATATCAGTTTTTTTACTTATTATTTAGTTTAAAAATTTCGCTTACAAACAGTATAACAACTAAATTTTCGTTTACACTTCTTTGATCATTTAAAAATTTGTTTTCATATGTATAATGCGTAAATACCGTTTTCAACCTTATTGTATTAGAAATACATCGCTTTTGGTATTAACTTTGTTTTTACACTTATAATGCGTTCATTGTAGTTACTAAAATATCGCTTTTAATATTACTGTTATTTTAAGATTTCTAATGCTTGTAAGGGTATCTATTGTATTGTATATATTTATATATACTTTTCTATATTTATAATATTAATGTATACATGATTTTAAGGCTATTTTAAGGCTATTTATTCTATTACAAATATATAAATTATTTTATTCATGTTATTTGTAGAGAAGTATTTTAAGGATTAAATATATTATTGTTTATATGTGTTTAGGGTGTTTGTGCGGTGGGGATGGTTAGGTTTAGGCATTGCCAGGGGGGTCTAGGGGTTAGGGATAGGTACAGGGAGGGTTAGGTATAGTTACAGTATAATATACGCAATCAGGGGGTGGATAGGGTTAGGCATCACCAGGGGGGTCTTAGGGTTAGGCACCACCAGGGGGGTCTTAGGGTTAGACACCACCAGGGGGGGTCTTAGGGTTAGGCACCAACTGGGGGGTCTTAGGGTTAGGCACCACCAGGGGCATCTTAGGGTTAGGCACCACCAGGGGGGATCTTAGGGTTAGGCACCACCAGGGGGGTCTTAGGGTTAGGCACCACCAGGGGGGGTCTTAGGGTTAGGCACCACCAGGGGGGGTCTTAGGGTTAGGCACCACCAGGGGGGTCTTAGGGTTAGGCACCACCAGGGGGGTCTTAGGGTTAGGCACCACCAGGGGGGTCTTAGGGTTAGGCACCACCAGGGGGGTTAGCTCTCTTGCCTTGCAGCGCTGGGTCCCCGGTTCGAATCCCAGCCAGGACACTATCTGCAAAGAGTTTGTATGTTCTCTCCGTGTCTGCGTGGGTTTCCTCCGGGCACTCCGGTTTCCTCCCACATTCCAAAAACATACTGTTAAGTTAATTGGCTCCCCCTAAAAATTGGCCCTAGACTACAGTACTTACACTACATAATATAGACATATGGCAATGGCAGGGATTAGATTGTGAGCTCCTTTGAGGGACAGTTAGTGACAAGATATATATATATATATATACACTGTACAGCGCTGCGTAATATGTCGGCGCTATATAAATACTAAATAATAATAATAATAAATAGGTACAGGGAGGGCTCTGTGTGAGAGTAAGGCCCGGTTCACACTTGCGGTGGCCCTCCGGAATCGCCGTGCCGGAGCCGCACCGCTTGCAGAACGGACGGAACGGACGCACGGCATAGCAATGAAAGCCTATGCGTCCGTTCACATGCGTCCGTTCTGCCGAACCGGAGCCGGACCGGATCCGGGCCGGATCCGGACTCCGGCCTCCGTTCCAACATGCGCTATTTTTTCATCCGGCTCCTCCGGCAGCCGTATCCGGGGCGGAGCCGGACTGCACCATCCGGCCAATACACACCAATGGGAACCGGAGAGCGCACAACACACTGGCTGAGAAATCCGGATGTTCTACCCCACTTCCTATGGGGATTGTTGCGGCGATATTGGATGGGGACACATGGGCAAGCATTTTGGAGTGGAGCAGCACAGCTGGATCCGGATCCGGAGATGTTGGCAGCATGTCGGAGGTGGAGGTGAGTGCTAAACAGCAGAGGGCCTGATTCCACAGGTCCCCCTTCTGCTGACCTCCCAGACCCCAACATTTTTTTTGTTTTTAACGTAACTTTTGCCAAACGGATCCGGATCGCATCCTGATGGACACCTGATGCAACCTGACCGGATCCGGATCGGATCCGGATCAGAACCGTACGGTTCCGATCCGGATCCGGTCCGGATCCGGTCAGGTCATCCGGTCCGTTTGGCAAACAACCGCTAATGTGAACCGGGCCTAAGGTTAGGCATAGTTACAGCACAATATATGTAATATATACAATTTATTAAATTATATAATCTTTAAACAAAGAGGGGTCTAGGGGTTAGGGAAAGGGATAGGTAGAGATCTGTGTGAGCCTACAGTTTGGTATAACTACAGTAAAATATCTGTAAAACCTACCATTGCATTGCTATGCTTAATACAAGTGTAAATATCGTTTTTGTTATAGACGATATTTGACGTTTCTTTTCAGAATTCGTTTGTTGTTATAGACGGTATTTTGCCATTTCATTTCCATTTATTTAACCTATTTAGCACTAAATTTTCGTTTACAACCCCTTAAAAGAAAAATATGGTTTTGCATTAAAACTTAAAATTTCGGCTATACCCTGCGCCCTTTTTTCCAGGCGCCCTTTTTTGATACACGCGGTCTAAGCCTCCTCCTCTCCCCAAGAAAAATGTAATATATGCAGTTAACTGACACATAATATATCTACCTATCAGTAGTAAAAAAAAAATATCAACAAAAAGAGCGGTGAATTTCCTGCCGGGGTTTCCAGGTGGGCAGTGTGCAGTGGGTAATGATCACCAAGAAACCCAGTGGAAGTTGCAATGCTTTGGCCAGGGATCACTGTACAGCTGCAATACTGCTGTACAAGAATCTCTGCCAAGTATACCTATTGTTTCCACTATTAAAAGTAAAATTAAAAAAATTACATGGGGTCTCTCTCTGAAGCCTGTGTTAGAATATTGATGTACCTGGAAGCAGAGATTTCAGGGTGAGGCATGTTGGGAACAGAGTAACCAGACAGCCAGGGCAGCCGCAGGAGCACTCGAGTACAATGAGTAGCCAAGGCCGGTATCAGATTGTTTATTTAGCCAAGCTGGTATCAGCAGCAGTGCGGGTAGTCAGAAAAGCCAGGTTTGGTAACAGTATGGGTAGTCAGCAAGGTCAAGGTCGATATCAGATCGTGAAATCAGACAAGCAGGTTCAGCAACAGATCAGGAAGTCAGCCAAGCCAAGGTTAATGACAGTAGCATCAATCAGACAAGGAACAGGATCAAGGAACACAGGAGCAATACTAGTACATGTGAGTGCACGTAATAGCCATCATGCATGCCAATAGTGCGACGCGCAATGCCCTTTGACACCATGTTGCACGTCACTGCACGAATGCGCACAAAGACATGGCCACGTACATTAAGCCAGGTCTCTGCATGTCAACCGCCACACGCTTACCAGTACGTGAACTCCATCCAACCCAAGATGATAAATGTTCCTGTAATTGTCCCCTCCTTACGGGCATCCTCCGGATGACCACTGATTTAGGCTTATCAGGATATTTTTTATGAAAAGGCCTGATCAATTCTCCAGCATGTATATGAATAGCAGGCCCCCAGGAGTTGTTCTTAGGGCCATACCCTTTCCATTTTACCAGGTAATTTACCTGATTTCCTTTTCCAAGAGTTTAGAATAGTAATAGGTAATGTATTCATTGGTAAAAAGTGTCACCCAGATGGAGGTAGTTCTACAATAAAGTCCATTGCAATTGAACCCCATGGTCTCTGAGGAATCTGTAACAGTTTCAGAAGGCCCCAAGGTCTAGTGGTAGATCCTTTGTTTCTGGCACAGATGATACAAGATTTTACATAGTTCTTGCAATCTTTTGTGACATTAGGCCACCAAAAACTTCTTTGGACTACTTCAGTGGTTCTTCGGACACCAAAGTGGCCTGCCAGATAATGATCATGCATGGTTTGGAGAACTTTACCTCTGGAATAATCAGGAACAAAAATTCTGCCTGCATGGGACAAAAGACAAATCCCAATTTGTTAGGTACTGATCTACAGGTATATCTGGAATGTTCTGTTTAATCTGGGTTTCCTCCGGGTACTCCGGCTTCCTCCCACATCCCAAAAACATACAGATAAGTTAATTGGCTCACCCCTAAATTGGCCCTAGACTACAGTACTTACACTACATAATTCATACATAGACATATGATAATAGTAGGGATTAGATTGTGAGCTCCTTTGAGGGACAGTTAGTGACAACACAATATATATATACTGTACAGCGCTGAGTAAGATGTCGGCGCTATATAAATACTAAATAATAATAATAATAATAATAATAATAAATTCAGCCTGCATTAATAAAATGTTATTGTTGCTCAAAATAGTATGTGTAACCTCCCGTTCTGGTTCATCTGGAAACATTCCAGATAGTGCATCCGGCCTCATATTTTTAGATCCAGGTCTGTAAGTGATGTGAAATGAGAATTGTGTGAATAACAATGCCTATATTGCCTGTCTTGGATTTAACATTTTTTCTGTCCTTAGGTACTCCAAGTTGTGGTGGTCACTGAATATCATGATTGGATAAAGCCGCTCCTTCCAAAAGGTAACTCCATTCCTCAAAGGATGCTTTTATTGCCATCAATTCTTGAGCACCCACATTCCTTTCATAGGGAGAAAGTTTCCTTGAGAAAAAAAGCCACTGGATATATCAAGGATTTTATTCCCTGCTTCTGAGACCTGATTGCTCCAATTGCAGTTTCAGAAGCATCTTCTTCTAACACAAATGATAATGTGGGATCTGGATGCTTAAGAATGGGTGCAATAATAAACAGTTGTTTGAGATGATCAAAGGCGGCCTGGGCTTCCTCATTCCAACAAAACCGGTTTTGTTGCTTTGCTAGTCTTGTAATAGGCAAGATCATGGCTGAAAAGTCCATTATAAATCTTCTATAAAAATCGTCAAAAAGTTTTAAATCAGGATGCTACCATTTAGCCAATAAATGGTATCATCCTGATTCAAAATGTCTTGCTGTTATTGATGCTAACACGATACAACACTCTATTGCTTCTACTATAAAAATTGGCAAAGCCCACAAACCTTTGCACCTCTTTCTTATTATAAGGAGTAGGCCATTCCAAAATTTCTTTTGCATACTTCTATGGATCCATGGAAATACAATTTCTGGAGATTACTAGGCCAAAGAATTGTACAGCAAACAATTGACAGTGCTCCTAAGATCCAAATTAAAGGGAAGGTTCAGGGAAACCTGTAAAAAAATAAAAATCCCTATCCACTTACCTGGGGCTTCCTCCAGCCCGTGGCAGGCAGGAGGTGCCCTCGCCGCCGCTCCAGAGGCTTCCGGTCGTCTTCGGTGGCCGACCTGACCTGGCCAGGCCGGCTGCCAGGTCGGGCTCTTCTGCGCTCCAAGGACGGGCTCTTCTGCGTCCCACGCGGGCGCGCTGACGTCATCGGACGTCCTCCGGGCTGTACTGCGCATGCGCAGAACTACTGCGCCTGCGCAGTACAGCCCGGAGGACGTCCGATGACGTCAGCGCGCCCGTGTGGGACGCAGAAGAGCCCGTCCTTGGAGCGCAGAAGAGCCCGACCTGGCAGCCGGCCTGGCCAGGTTTGGGTCGGCCACCGAAGACGACTGGAAGCCTCTGGAGCGGCGGCGAGGGCACCTCCTGCCTGCCACGGGCTGGAGGAAGCCCCAGGTAAGTGGATAGGGATTTTTATTTTTTTACAGGTTTCCCTGAACCTTTCCTTTAAGTGAAACCAACAGAGGTGTGCAGATCCCCGGGGCTAAAATTCACACCTTGAATACAAGTCATATGCAATTTATGCAATAATTCTTAATCTAAAACTTTGAATGCAAACTGAAGTACATGAATGCAGCTAGCCATGAGTATACTTATGTTTGTTTTTTTACAGCAGGAGACATTGGCAGCACTTCCAGACAAAGGCTGCACCCAAATTAACTACCTGCATAGATGTGCAGATCTCCAAAAACGGGCAAATTACACAACTTGCATTCAAAACAGGTACAGCCCATTTTTCGAGCTCTGCAAGAATTGTACAGATTGTTTTTCAGATTCAACTTTAACAAATAAATGATGATGTCTGAGTACCTTCAAGACCTTCCTGACATGCTTCTTGACCCGATTCTCCTCCAATGATGCAGACAAAAATCAAAATATTGTCAAGGTACACAATAATAAAATGCTCAATAAATTTACAAACAATGTTGTTAACAGTACATTGAAATGTTGCAGGGGAATTGCATAACCCAAAAGGAATTACTAAATATTAAAATGTCCAAATCTTAACTCAAAAGCAGTCTTCCACTCATCTCTCTCATGAATCCTGATTAAATTGTACGCATCACATACGGTAAGCCTAAATAGGAAAAAAAATTGCTTACTGGAGTTTTTGAAACAGTTCCGGTACTAGGGGCAGTGGATAACTTTTTGTTAATAGTAATCTTGTTTAATTCTAAATAATCTACACATGGGAGCTGATTCATAAAGCTGCTCTGCTATAGCAAAGTGAGCTACATGATAGCAGCACAAGCTTAATACAGGGCTGCGCGCTATGCACGGTCATGCTGCATAGCAGGCCTTCCTTAGTTACGCGCCCTGTTTACATAGTAGCAGGCACTCCTGGGTGCTGTGAAGTATTGCGACTGCAATATTTCACTACTATCTTAATTAAGAGTCAGTGTCTTATCCTTTTTTTTTCCCACAAAAAATATTTTACTCCAGCTGGTGAAGAAGAAAGGTCTTATGAATCCTTTTCTAAAATTTTCATTAATGTATTCCTGTAGTGCAGCTTGTTTAGCTTCAGTCAGAGGATAGGTTCTCCCAAATGGTATTTCAGACACTGGACATAACTCAATAGGGCAGTCGTGAGACTGATTAGGAGGTAACCTATCAGCTCCCTTCGTATCAAAAACATCCAAAAATGAATGATAGGGTTCCGGAACAATTTTTCTTATTGAAGTTCCTGAAGATGAACATAGTAAAGGTACAGACAAATCATCTGGAGTATTGAAGCGAATCTCCAGCCTGCAAGTTAAAACCCAGCATCCTTCCTATATAAGAAAGCTATAGTTACCTGCGCTGCCTTTTCCCTCTAAGCTGTTCCGAAGAGTCCAAATCACCCGCCTTCTGGCACGTGACTCCGCCTCCCCAAAGAAAACCGTAAAGCCCCCTTGTCCATGTTAATGCTCATGCTCAGGAGGGTGGAGGTAACTACCCCTGGGCATATGGAGGTAGAGTCTGGGAGGAACCTATGGGGGAATCTGTGAGCACCCTCATATTTCCATTCCATCCCAGAATTCCAGGTAAGTAGGTAAAGGAAGTTATTTTTGACCCTCTATTTATTTAGAAAAAAAGAACAACTTTATTACATAAGAAATAAAAATATTTGTTATGTATATACAGTACTTTTTTCTTCTGATATCATCCTCTTCTTTATACTTCTTTACCTATTAACTGATCATACAGTAAAACATAATAACACATTAATATAACATTCATCATACAAATAGGAAAACATAATCCCTAGCTGCTAAATAATGTAAAATATCTCTGCCAGCAAGATTACTTTATAACACAATCCATTCATCATTAGTAATATCACATTATAAAATATTTCCATCAAGTCTAACAATAAAACATTATGATATAACAACATAGAGTGAGGCACAAAACAAATACAGTGTTCAAGAAGCCATGTACCACGATAAATTACCTTTCTTCTAGCATTTATAATTATAAAATAATACCACTGTCTGCAATACATAATAAAAATGATTGTTACTACATCATTAACAAATATATCCAAGTCAACAATATGTCATAACAAGATAACTAGCTCTCAGACATGAATAAAACATTATACACTTTGGAATGATGCTTTGCTTTTAACAGTTAAGTTTTAGATTTTGAAAGGTAACCACATAGGGAATATCCTTGTAAAAAAATATGTAATAAATAACCAACATGTGAAAAAAACCCCCAAAGAATAAAGTAGACAATGAGCCTGAAAACATTCTAGGCCATTATAAAATAATATCCCAGCCAGCAAAAAATGAACTATAAAATAAATACATGGCCAACAATATAGTGTATGTATCATAGTCTAGGGCCAATTTAGGGGGAAGCCAATTAACTTACCTGTATGTTTTTGGTATGTGGGAGAAAACGGGAGTGACTGGAGGAAACCCATGCAGACACAAACCACGTGCAGATAGTGCCCTGGCTGGGATTCAAACCGGGGACCTAGCCCTTGGCCCATATGCAATTCACATTTTCTCCTGTGTTTTCTCCTAGGTGATATTTTCACACCTTGCCATAAAATGCCTTTTAAACCACCAGCAAGCAGGAAAATACTCAAAATAATTTCGATAGTACTCTATCACCAACTTTTAGGTACTTTTTCAATTGTAAAATGCTTTCAAGTTGTTTGAAAGAGAATATGAAAATTATCTCCCAAGAGATAACACAGGAGAAAAAGTGAATTGCATATGAGTCAAGAACCCCGGTCTACATGAAAAGGACGCCGGTAAAAAAGGGCGCCTGGTGGAGCCCATATATACCAACTTCGGCTACAAAAAAGGCGCCTGGTGTAGCCCATATAAACTTCGGCTACAAAAAAAAAGGCGCCTGGTGTAGCCCATATAAACTTCGTCTACAAAAAAGGCGCCTGGTGTAGCCCATATAAACTTCGGCTACAAAAAAGGCGCCTGGTGTAGCCCATATAAAAACTTTGGCTACAAAAAAACTCCGGGATGTGTTAATTACTATTCCCCCTCCAGGCCGCCATGGATAGTGGGGGAATGAAATAATTTGGCTTCCAGCGCTTGTAGCCCATATAAAAACTTCGGCTACAAAAATACTCCAGGATGTGTTAATTACTATTCCCCCTCCAGGCCGCCATGGATAGTGTGGGAATGAAATAATTCGGCTTCCAGCACTTGTAGCCCATATAAAAACTTAGGCTAGAAAAAAAGGCAATAATATGGGCTACAAAGGGGCACCTTACTGTAGCCGAAAAAAATACGGGCTACAAAGGGGAGCCCGCTTGTAGCCGAAAACCTTGTAGCCGAAAAAATATGGGCTGCAAAGGGGAGCCCGCTTGTAGCCTATATCAAAACTCGGGCGCCCTTTTCTACACCTTGTAGCCCATATTTCCAGAAATAACATTGATGTCTATGGCGGCGCCCTTTTCATACAGGCAGCTCGGGCGCCCTTTTCAACCGATCCCCAAGAACACACATGCAATTGATTTTTTCTCCTGAGTTTTCTCCTAGATGATATTTTCAAATTTGGCAATAAAATGCCTTTGAAACTAACAAGCAAAAAAAAATAAGAAAAAAAAATTACTCAAAATAATTTTGATAGTCCTTTTTAACAAACTTTTTGGTACTTTTTCTGTCACAAAGTGCTGAAAAGCTATTCTAAATTGATGATGAAAAGTTATCTACTAGGAGAAAACTCAGCAGAAAAAGTTAATTGCATATGGCCCATAATGAGAAGGCCAGATTATTTGGAGAAATCCTTGATGCTTGGAAAAATTGAGGGCAAAAGAAGAAGAGTACAGCAGAGACTAAGATGGATAGACAGTATATGTGAAGCTATAAAAATGCCTATGCAACAACTAAAAAAAGGCATATTTGACAGACACATCTGGATGCAGAAGTACTAATGGTCACAAAGCATCATAGTCGATTAAAATTATGAGAAGGTTGCTCTGACTCTAACACAGAGGATATCGGAGGTGCTGGATATTTGTAACACGCTCCTCCCCCCCACTTTACTATCCTAAGAGCGTGTTCACACTGTGAGCTGCACTGTCAGTTACAATATGATGCACTGCACGTAATGTGTGATCCTCATGATCTATGACGTGTTACTGTTCACAGTAAAGCTGTGGGTTCCCACATGTTGTGATATAATGTGTCTGGGAACATTTTATCCCATGACGCACGCATTTTCCCAACAGGTTAAATTGTGTTGCGGCTAGCAACATATGTGCTTTAATGCACCGCAACGGGCATTTCATGCATTAGGAGTACATGTACATGTTCCTGCATGAAGCGTGAATGAGCCCAGGGCCGGCCTTAGGTTTCACAGCGCCCTGAGCGTAATCAGATATTGCCCCCCCCCTCCCCATTCATCCTCTTCACGTGCATATAATAGGCAGATCCCCCCCTTAGTGTATATAGGCTACTTGTCTTGCATATGTAGGCAGATCCCCCTTTAATGTATATATAGGCAGATTCCCCCTTAGTGTATATAGGCTTAGGCTACTAGTCTTGCAGCTGCAGATCCCCTTTTAGTGTATTTAGGAAGCCAATCCCCCCTCCCCTCTTAGTGTATCTAGCATAGGCATATTCTCCCTTTCGCGTAGGGAGGTTGGGGATGGGGAGCCTTACTTTTTTGCTGGTCTTCTATTCTTACTGTCTGCAGAGCAGTGCCAGTGTAGCTGCCGGAATTCTGGGAGCAGGAGAGAAGGACTTGTCGTCACTCAGGACACTGTCACAGGGCTGGTGGCACATGTACTGCGTGCTTCTCTGCAGCAGCCTGAGCCTCAGGGCACCTCCGCCCATGCTGATTCCTGACATATCGCGGGGCCTGGCAGAGTCTCGCACTCCAAGAGGCAGCCAGAGGCGTATCTGGGTAATACGGCGCCTATGGCAAACACTGAAATTTCTCCGCATAACCCCCCCCCCCCCACCAAAAACACATCACAGTCACATGCCATCAGATAATTCATCTAGTAATCCTATGCCATCAGATAATTCATCAAGCAGTCTCATGCCATCAGAAAATTCATCAAGCAGTCTCATGTTATCAGATAACTCATCAAGCAGTCTCATGTTATCAGATAATTCATCAAGTAATCACATGACATCAGATAATTCATCAAGTAGTCTCATGCCATCAGATAATTCATCAAGCAGTCTCATGCCATCAGAT
This sequence comes from Hyperolius riggenbachi, assembly GCF_040937935.1. Lineage (NCBI taxonomy): Eukaryota > Metazoa > Chordata > Amphibia > Anura > Hyperoliidae > Hyperolius > Hyperolius riggenbachi. Next base: position 146,926,245 of record NC_090651.1, on the reverse strand, counting down.
AATTCATCAAGCAGTCTCATGTTATCAGATAATTCATCAAGTAGTCTCATGCCATCAGATAATTCATCAAGTAATCACATGCCATCAGATAATTCATCAAGCAGTCACATGCCATCAGATAATTCATCAAGTAATCACATGCCATCAGATAATTCATCAAGTAGTCACATGCCATCAGATAATTCATCAAGTAGTCACATGCTGCCCAATAAAAATAAAGTTGCAACAGTCAACCAGATAATTACGGTAAGTAGCCAGGTACCTCACAATAAAAACATTACATAGAAAGATGCCTCAAGATAAAACAATTTAGTAGCCAAGTCCACCCTGGATACATAAATTAAACAGCCATGTTCACAAAATAAAAGCATTAGATAGCTATGTGCCCATACATATCAGTAGGTAGAAAAATGTGCCCCTAGATGTTAGGTAGCCATAGCGGACCCCCAATTGCTGGCTGGGTGCAGGGTATTTGCTGGGTGCTGGTTAGGGCAGTGTGCAGGCTTGTGGCTGGGTGCAGGTTAGGGTGCTGTGCAGGATGGGTGCAGGGGCAGGGTGCTGGTTAGGGCAGTGTGCAGGCTGGTGGCTGGGTGCAGGGTGGGCAGTTGTGGCTGAGGCAGGGTGGGCAGTTGTGGCTGAGGCAGTTTGGGCAGTTGTGGCTGGGTGGGCAGTTTGGGTGGGTAGTTGTGGCTGGGTGGGTATTTGTGGGTGGGCAGTTGTGGCTGGGTGAGTAGTTGTGGCTGGGTGGGCAGTTTGGGTGAGTAGTTGTGGCTGGGTGGGCAATTTTGGCTGGGTGGGCAGTTGTTGTGGCTGGGTGGGCAGTTGTTGTGGCTGGGTGGGCAGTTTGGGTGAGTAGTTGTGGCTGGGTGGGCAGTTTGGGTGGGTAGTTGTGGCTGGGTGGGTAGTTGTGGGTGGGCAGTTGTGGCTGGGTGAGTAGTTGTGGCTGGGTGGGCAGTTTGGGTGAGTAGTTGTGGCTGGGTGGGCAGTTTTGGCTGGGTGGGCAGTTGTTGTGGCTGGGTGGGCAGTTGTTGTGGCTGGGTGGGCAGTTTGGGTGAGTAGTTGTGGCTGGGTGGGCAGTTTGGGTGAGTAGTTGTGGCTGGGTGGGCAGTTGTGGCTGGGTGGGCAGTTGTTGTGGCTGGGTGGGCAGTTGTTGTGGCTGGGTGGGCAGTTTGGGTGAGTAGTTGTGGCTGGGTGGGCAGTTGTTGCTGGGTGGGCAGTTTGGGTGAGTAGGTGTGGCTGTGTGGGCAGTTGTGGCTGGGTGGGCAGTTTGGGTGAGTAGTTGTGGCTGGGTGGGTAGTTGTGGCTGGGTGGGCAGTTGTGGCTGGGTGGGCAGTTTGGGTGAGTAGTTGTGGCTGGGTGGGCAGTTGTTGTGGCTGGGTGGGCAGTTGTTGTGGCTGGGTGGGCAGTAGTTGTGGCTGGGTGGGCAGTTGTGGCTGGGTGGGCAGTTTGGGTGAGTAGTTGTGGCTGGGTGGGCAGTTGTGGCTGGGTGGGCAGTTGTTGTGGCTGGGTGGGCAGTTGTGGCTGGGTGGGCAGTTGTGGCGAGTAGTTGTGGCTGGGTGGGCAGTTTGGGTGAGTAGTTGTGGCTGGGTGGGCAGTTGTGGCTTGGTGGGCTGTTTGGGTGGGTAGTTGTGGCTGGGTGGGCAGTTGTGGCTGGGGCAAGTTACAGACCTCAGAACTCACGGCGACTGGTCCCCGCAGCCTGTCCCCGACAGACCTGTCTGGCAGTCCAGACCTCAGATGCGGCGACAGCAGAGTCATAGGCCGTGCACGCTACCCGCGCTCAATGTATTCCAAATGTGGAAGTGACGTCAGTGGTCAATGACGTCACTTCCGAATTTGGAATACCTTCAGTGTGGATAGCCTGCGCAGCCAGCCACTCTGCTGTCGCCGCGATCTGAGGTCTGTCGGGGACAGGCGGCGGGTGCAGAGGCGGCAACGGGAGGGGAGGCTCAGTGGCAAAGGTGCAGCTGAAACGCCAGCAGTTTGCTGGTCTTCGCCCCAAGCGGCACCAGGGGGTGGAGCAAGACGCACAGCAAGAGGGACCCATCTGGAGCCCGCAGCAGCCAGATAATGCATGCGGCCAGGCGGCAGGAGCGCCCCCTGGAGGCCGGCGCCCTGAGCGATCGCTCTGGTCGCTCAGGTCAAAGGCCGGCCCTGAATGAGCCCTTAATTCCACAAATCCTTAATATTTCAGTAATGTTTATACTGAGACAACAGTGAGTATTCTGAAACAATGCAACAGACATGTAAATAAAACTGTGAGGGGGACAGCATATTCACACAGGATATACAATATATGTAACTGTGGTGCATCCAGTGGAGTGTGGGTCTAGCCCAGTGATCTGCATACTTCCCTCTCCAGCTGTTAAGGAACTACAAGTCCCACAATGCATTGCAGGAGTCTGAAAGCCACAGTCAAGATTCATAAAGGCAAATGCATTGTGAGTTTCTTAACAACTGGAGAGCCAAGTTTGCAGATCACTGGCCTAGCCTAATGGTGCCCATACATGGTACAATTTTTTCATCCAATCTTACCATTCCTATGTAATATAAGGGAACTGCCTAAATTATCCTTTCAGTATATTCACTTAATTTACTCTTATACTACATAGAAATGGTAAGATTGGCTGAATTGCATTGAAATGGTGAAATGATGGATTGGATTGGATGAAAAAATGTGTACCATGTATGGGCACTATTACTGTAGTAGCCATCTGCTCTAATTACCAATCTACTACACCCTGCAGGGACTGTGCTGTTAAAAATCCTGTGCCTGGACTTAAAGGGAACCTAAACTGAGAAGGATATTGATTTTTTTATTTTAAAATAATACCAGTTGCCTGACTCTCCTGCTGATCCTGTGTCTCTAATACTTTTAGCCACAGCCCCTCAATAAGCATGTAGATCAGATGCTCTGACTGAAGTCAGACTGGATTAGCTGCATGCAAAGGGTATTGTTTAAAAGGAAACATCCATATCCCTCTCAGTTTAGATTCCCTTTAAGCTGTCTCTACAGGTACAACAAAAATAAAACTAATATAATACATGAAAAAGTTTGTGTAATATATAGACATGAGGTTTTGTTAATCAACCAAACTGGAATATTACTTTAAATGCAAGCATTAAAAATGCATTCTTGGTTTGCTGGATTACTATGGTTCTCTCTTTCTGGACTTAGTAAATAAACCCTCAGGGTCCTTTTACGCTGCATCAGTTGCTGTCAGTTGTAACTCAAGGGACAACTGATGTGCAGTCCAGTTTCCCTATGGTCTCTTTCACACTTTACGCTGAAAAACTGAAGCTTTTTCACAATGCACTGCTATGGAATGGAAAAATAAAACACATTAAAATGCAAAGCATAGCAACTCATTAAAATGCATTACGTGTAAAAGGGCCCTCATGCTTGTAGAAATGCACCTTTTTCCACCAGAGATCCTCACTATTGAGTTTCAATTCTTTTTCCATACTTAGTGAAAGGCATATGACAGCGCTGGTGTCAAGCTTCAAGCCTAGTAACGCAGTCAGCTGCCTTCATCTGCATGTCTGAAATTTTCTGTTGCTCTAGTGGATTTGTCCAGCCCATCTAATTCACTATACAACTGTCTCTCACCTGTATTACGTAAAACAACGCTGTAGCAAGAGGACGCGCATACATGTGAAAAAGGGCGCAGGGGATTGCCGCTAGTAAAATATAGCTAAACTTAGCGATATTCTACTACTGCATTTTGATAGTAAAATATCGGTAATATTTACTGATATTTTACTATGGCTAAACCTAACCCTACTCTGACACAGAAACCTTCCCTGGTGGTGCCTAACCATAAGACCCCCCCCCCCCGTGCTTAAGCCTAAGACCCCCTGGTGGTGCCTAATCCTAAAACCACCCCTTGAGGTGCACAACCTAAAGACCCTATTGGTGGTGCCTAACCCTAACCCCCCCCACTGATGTCTAACTCTAAGACTCCCCCCTGGTGGTGCCTAAACCTAACCCCCCCCCCCGCCTAAACCTAAATCCCCCTCCTAAAGCTAATCCCCACCTCTTCCACAAAGCCGTGATATGTGGCTATGAAGGTAAATTTTGGTGGCTGGAGGCGACTAATTAGCAGGAAGAGGGAGCAATTTGCGTAGACAGGCGTGTGGAAAAAAAATTGGCTTGAAGAAATTTATCCGCAAGCCATTTTTTTTCCCAAAGCCTGTCTACAGAAATTGCCCCCTCTTGCCACTAATCGGGTGCCTCTGGGGCATACCTATGAAATAGCTGCCGGGAGACTTGGGTGCAGGATACAGCCGATATATGGCTTACCCTGCTCCTGCACAAGTCTCGGCTTCCAGCTATTGCTGGTGGCCGAATTACAGTGTTCTAAAAGTAACTTAAGCTCCGTCTTCTGACGGCACCAAATTTACTCACTGTGCGCCGCTATAGCCGTAATTCCTTCTATGATTTAGGGTGGTGCCGGCTGTGCTCAAATCTCCTGTGCTGTTATTACAGCGCTCGGCCTCCGGGAGCCGAAATTTACCTTTATAGCTGTATATTGGCAATTCTAAAAGTTGCAATTTGTGGCAAAGACGGTAAAAGTTTGTGCCCTGGGGCGGCCGCGGCCATGTGCCAAAATTTTCTTATCATGCCGCAAAATGCGACTTTTATTATAGGCGCCTATGGTGGCGTAGTTTTTACCGAAAGGGCTCCTGCGCCCTTTTTTCTTGCTTTGAGAGAGTGCTGCCACATTCATGGGCGTCTGCACATAGGAACAAAATGGGCAGACACCCCCCCGGCAGTCAGCCCCCAGTCTTAGCCGTCAGTCTCCCCCCCCCCCCCCCTGGCCGTCCCCGCTGATTCCCAGCAGCCAGCATCAGACCTCAGAATCAGCCGTTGACCAGTAAATGCGGGCGCTAGGACCTCACGGACACCACACAGATATGTGGAAGTGGCATCACTCCCGCATATGCAGTGTGGTGTACATGAGGGTACTGTGCACCCACTCTCACTGGTCGCTGTCTGATTCTGAGATCTGATGCTGGCTGCTGGAATGCAGCGGGGACGGCTGGGGGGCACCTGTCACTAAATGGGGGGACCCCTTTCACTACCTACACTAGGGGGCACCTGTCACTACCTAAACTGGGGGGCGACTGTCACATCCTAAACCTGGGGGCACTTGTCACTACCTAAACTAGGGGGCACCTGTCACTACCTAAACTGGGGGGCACCTGTTACTACCTAAACTGGGGGGCACCTTTCACTACCTAAACTGGGGTGCCCCTGTAACTACCTAAACTGGGGGTACCTGTCACTACCTAACCCGGGGGTTCACCTGTCACCACCTAAACACATGGGGGTCCCTGTCACTACCTAAATCTGGGGGCCTTGGTCTTCACCCAAGCTAGGGGCAGTCCCTGTCTCTAAACATGGGTGGTCCCTGTCAATACAAATGGGGCGGCCCCTGGCACTACCTAAACCAGCGGGGCACCTGTGTTACATAGTTACATAGTTATTTTGGTTGGAAAAAGACATACGTCCATCGAGTTCAACCAGTACAAAGTACAACTCCAGCCTGCTCCCTCACATATCCTTGTTGATCCAGAGAGGAAGGTGAAAAAACCCTTACAAGGCATGGTCCAATTAGCCCCAAAAGGGAAAAATTCCTTCTCGACTCCAGATGGCAATCAGATAAAATCCCTGGATCAACATCATTAGGCATTACCTAGTAATTGTAGCCATGGATGTCTTTCAACGCAAGGAAAGCATCTAAGCCCCCTTTAAATGCAGGTATAGAGTTTGCCATAATGACTCCCTGTGGTAATGCATTCAACATCTTAATCACTCTTACTGTAAAGAACCCTTTCCTAAATAAATTGCTAAAATGTTTTCCCTCCATGCGCAGATCATGTCCTCTAGTCCTTTGAGAAGGCCTAGGGACAAAAAGCTCATCCGCCAAGCTATTATATTGCCCTCTGATGTATTTATACATGTTAATTAGATCTCCTCTAAGGCATCTTTTCTCTAGACTAAATAAACCCAGTTTATCTAACTTTTCTTGGTAAGTGAGACCTTCCATCCCACGTATCAATTTTGTTGCTCGTCTCTGCACCTGCTCTAAAACTGCAATATCTTTTTTGTAATGTGGTGCCCAGAACTGAATTCCATATTCCAGATGTGGCCTTACTAGGGGCAATATTATGCTAGCATCTCGAGTTTTTATTTCCCTTTTAATGCATCCCAAAATTTTGTTAGCTTTAGCTGCAGCGGCTTGGCATTGAGTACGATTATTTAACTTGTTGTCGATGAGTACTCCTAAGTCCTTCTCCAAGTTTGATGTCCCCAACTGTATCCCATTTATTTTGTATGGTGCTAGACCATTGGTACGACCAAAATGCATGACTTTACATTTGAATTTCATCTGCCATGTATGTGCCCATATAGCCATCCTATCCAGATCCTGTTGCAATATGACACTATCTTCCTGAGAGTTGATGACTCTGCACAATTTTGTATCGTCTGCAAAAATAGCAACATTGCTCACTACTGCATCTACTAGGTCATTAATAAATAAATTGAAGAGCACTGGACCCAGTACAGACCCCTGTGGGACCCCACTGCTAACAGTCTCCCATTTTGAGTACGATCCATTGACCACAACTCCTTGTTTTCTGTCCATTAGCCAGTTCCCTATCCATGCACACAAACTCTTCCCCAGTCCTTGCATCCTCAACTTGTGTTGAAGGTGCTCATAATGTAATCCCTACCATAGACCTAGCCTAATGTGCCACCATTGCTAAATTCATTTAAATTTGGCTCCAGCCATGACCACATCCACATCCTGGCCCATAGCCACACCCATTTTTCAACGCGGCGCGCACTTATACCCCCGTTTTTCTTCCCCCTCCCTTTCTGCATGGCTTTCCCCACCCTTTTTTGCCCATCCAACCCCCCCACCCCCCGGAAAATTTTCTGTAGATGCCCATGGCCATATTTATTTCCTTTTCAAGAATGGACATTGCCTGGCAGCCTCGCTGATCCTTTTGGGTGCAGTTGTGTCTGAATCAAATGCCTGAAACAAGCATGTGGCTAATATGGCCAGACTGATGTTCATACACATTCTGTCTGTAATGGAGACACCGGATAAGCAGACAATCAGGAAATTGGCATAGTTTAAAAGGAAAAAAAAAAGGCAGTCTTCACATCCCTCCCACTACAGTGTGCCTTTAAAATTGACAAGAACGTGGAAAATCATTAGTCCTGCAATGTTGATACTAGGTGCGAGAGTTCAAGAGCTGTGTGGGTTAAAGAGCACAGACACACTGCATTAGAGTAGCTGAAGACACAGGAAGCAACACCTGCTTCCTGCAGCCTACTAAACATATTTCCTGGTTTCTGCATTAGAAATAGAAACATGCAGCGTATCTCTGCAGTAGCTGAAAGCGGCAAGTCCCACCTGTGTAATCAAAATAATACACATTGTATAATAATGCGAGCACAAACTTCTGCAAATATCCAACACATGCACAATACTGTATGTACTGTATATACAGTATGTATTATCAGGAAAAATCTATGCTACAATAACATGTATCTTGTGAGATTCTACAGTCATAAAAATCAGGGGAAAATGTTTACGTTTGGCTTCCATAGACCCATTGGCCCTTATTCAATTAACTTTTTCTCCTAGGAGTAATTGAATAGGGGCAATTGTGTTGTGCAGCCCATCCTTCATGTGTTGCTTTTTTCCCTTTGATTCTGAAGGTGAAGAATTCACTGCCAGCTCCAGTTCACCATCCAGGTACTTTCTAGCTCTGTGCACAGACTGTATACAGGCATCCCTACCATGAAGTTACGTCTGAGTGTGGCAGTATGCTAGCCATCATGTTACACAGTGAGTTAAATGTGTTTTTCAAACTCTGCCATTGAAAGGCGCTCGTGGTGGGTGGCAACTACCCAGCAAGTGAACAGTTCAGCCGCCCATAGAAAAAGAGGCCTTACAGTAGGTTGTAAAAATCGGACACATTTTGGATTTCCGCAGCTTAGCGTATATATCCTCAGCTTCTATTAAACTTGCTAATATCATGTAACTGCTGTAGTGACCATGGCTCATATGCAATTCACTTTTTATCTTGAATTTACTCCTAGGTGAATTTTTCACACCTTGTCATAAAACTACTTCTAAACCACCAGTAAAAATACTCAAAATAATTTTGATAGAACTTTTTCACCCACTTTTTGGTAATTTTTCAAATGCTAAAAAGATATTTTAAAAAGAAGATGAAAATTAGAGAAAATAACTCAAGAGAAAAAGTGAATTGCTTATTTAGGAGATATTTTTTTTCATCTTCTATGTACAATAACTTCTCAGCACTCTAAGTACAAAAAGTAGGTGGAAAAGTACTGTCAAATTTATTTTGAGTGTTTTCTTGCTTGCTAGTGGCTTAAAAGACATTTTATTGTCAAGTTTGAAAATATCACCTAGGAAAAAACTCAGGTAAAAAAGTGAATTGCATTTGGGGCCATGTGTGTTGTACATGTGAATAGTGCTTTCATACGTTCCGGTATAAGGGGGATCTGCATAGTAGAGCATTGAGATGGTAAGAAGACCTGTTTTCTGTTTTGAGACAAGACCAAGGCAAAGAAAGTAGCAAATCAGAAATAAAATTTAATGTAGCAACAATGTTTAGTGTCTTACTATCCAAAATTATAGTACCATGTTAGCCATTAGTTAACGTGGAAAACTTGGATACCATATGTTGGCTAACTGCTAACTTTAAAAGTTTTTAGGCAACTTATTACATCGCAATAGCAGTTGAAGCGCATGGCAATTTTACCATTATTACCGCTGGTGGAGCACCTCTGTTAACCAGTTAGCGGCGTGGGCTATCTGTCTTAGTGTTGATAGTGCTGCATAATTTTGTTTCATATGCAAAGATGGCTACAGTATGCCGTATTAAATCTACTAAATCATTCATAAATAAATTGAAAAGAATTGGACCATGTACTGACCCCTGTGTTACCTCACTGTCAGCAATTTCACATTTTGAGTATGTTCTATTTACCACCACTCTTTGCCTTCATGTTGTTCTGGATGTACTCAAAACCTGTGCAAGCACATACGTTTGCCAACACAAAGGAACTGCAGTTTGTTGTGTATAAGCTGTTTAATTAGCTGCTTTTAAATAAAGTGCATTTAAAGAAAACATGTGACTTTTAAAAGAAGAAAGAAATCAGATACCTACCTTGGGAGGGGAAAGCCTAATGCGGCTTCCCCCATTCTTATCAGTCACCCCGATCCAGTGCTGGCAGCCACAGAAAAACCTAAACAATAACAAAGTTCCTCACAGCTGCACGCAAGCACATTAGTGGCTTCCCGCTCGGGTTCCAGCGTTTAGGTCAACTGTACTGCGCAGTCATTTACATCTGCCCAGTTGAGCGGACCCAATCAGGCTTGGCTATTTTCGTCAGACCCCAAACAGGAAGCCGCTGATATGCCTGTGTACACCACCTGTCACAGGGCCCCTAGTGGTCGGACCGCACAATGATGTCCAATCGGTTTCAGCACACAGACCATGCAATCTGTGGTCGCAATTGGTGCGCAGAAACTGCGGGAATTTTGGCAGCAGACCGACTAGAAGGGAGCCTGTGAGTTACGGTAATACAAATTACACACTCTATTTCAGGGTATAACTGCCACCAGCTCTGTTACCATGAGACAGAGGAACCCAATGATCGACTGACTCTAGACCTGCAAATAGAAATGGTTAAACACACTCTACTTTATCTAGCTATCAACAATAATAGCAACTCTTCAGAAACCAGGGTTCAGTTTGTGCGGCTGAATAATAGGGTAGCTGAACAAATAAATTACGTTAGCGTAGTTTATTAAATATGCAATATGAATAATTAATATATACAGAAAATCATTAAAATCAATAATTATAGAGACAAATAATAGCACAGTATAGAAAATAAAAATGAGGGAAAAAATACTTATACTTAAACACTTTTGACTGATCCCCATCTTTGGGTGGAGTCTCAGTTCCAGCCCAGAGGCTGGACAGGGTGTGGTTAATCCACTGGGTGGATTCCTGGTGCCCACCAAATATGACATTTTCCATATCTCAGCTTACGCTTCCCGCACACACTTAACGGCCACAAATTCATGTTCCTCAGAATGTGACAGTTCATATGACATCAAACTTGGGTGCTTTTGCACGCCCGGTTATGAAATAGCGGTATACCTTGGGTTCTGGGTATGTCAGTGGCCTCAATTTAATATCAACATATTCACCAGACCCGGACCAGCAGAATGAGATAACTTTCATACCTCTCATATGAACGGTATTCCTTAAACATGCTAAAAATCATACAACACATGCATTTAAATCTGCCCCTAGTGGTGCCGCACTGGCTAGCTCTTCCATGGACACCTGGGGAGCTAGCTCCCTTGCTTCCTTTCAGGCAGCCATATGACAGAAGCAATTGACACCTATCTGAGGTTCTGCCTGTGAAAGGAAATCCTTTGTTCCTTGCTAACTAAACAAAACCTTTGGACAGTCACAGACAACTGGCTTCATGAAAAGAACTCTGCTAACTCCTATGAAGACAACACAGACCCCCAGGCTTGACTGCAGGTAGCCACAGACAGACAATCGAGATCTGGCAACACAACGACAATTGGTGCAGCAAACCGATTGCGATTGCATTCTCTTTTCTCACGGCTCGTCTGTCACACCACCGACAAGCATTGACAAGTTACGTTTCGGGGGATACAGAGGCTTTCCCCTCCAGAGCTAAGTAACCCATAGGGGCACTTTTTACCTTCAGGTACACTTTACAGCAATATATTAACAAAAAAAGGGTTTTTGGTCTTTACACCAAACTCGTATTGTCCAAAAACTCACACAACTTTATTGATCAGCACTAAAGACACATATGCACTCCTCTCATGGAGCCAAAAAGTACACAGACAATATTAAAATCTTTCTGCGCAAAACATTAACAATAAGAAGTTTCCCACTCCTTAGAATGTATAGGCTTGTGTGTATGGAGACTGGCCAACTTAATTGGCTCTATTACTCCACACACGCAAGCCCATGCTCCTTACTGCCACAAACACACACTATGCAAGCACACAGCAGCTGCTTCGCTCTAGTAGGGTATAGTCCCAATCAGCTTGTGTCACTGCAGCTTTTCTTGTTGGCTGGATTAGAAACTCAGAGCAGCTGTTTAACAGCTTCGCTCTAGTAGGATATAGTCCCAATCAGCCGCATATTGCCACTCAACTATTTAGCAGATATTGATAAGCTTACACTTGTGTGAGCGTCACTGACTTCTTGACCATCTCCTCGGCCACCGCTTATGTTATGCTCGCTCTCTAAATACCGCTCGCACACCACTCTCACACCACACTGACGCTGATGCTGGATCTCAAGGAGAGGCCATGGGCAAATAGCCAGTAGCGTTGAGCGGGCACAAGAGACATGGAAGTGATCTGCCGCCGTGACTACACAGCATTCGGCTGGTCCAGAGAGATCACAAGCTATACAAACTGTAATGCGCATTACTGTCAAGAATTACCAGTAATGACGCTCGTTACTGTAGTAATAGTCTCTCTTCTCAAGCACGGCTAGGGTGGTGCTAATAGCATAACTTGCTGTACTTATTAGCAGTGGTAAGGGTAATATTGTTGTGTGTTGTTTGTGCATGGAAATATTACCGCTGTTACATGCATCAAGTCCAATGTGAGTAAATCAGATCCATTGTCAGTGTTGCTAAGTCATACCTTTAATTGCCGATACATGAATTACTACCAGAACTAGCATAGCTTAGACTTTTCAGTAATTAAATGGATGATTTGGCAACCATTCCCAATGTCTGTGCATCGCATACATTGCTGGCTGAATACTGGTCATTTTATATTAGGCTAGGTCCACACTGGGGTGCAGCATTGCATAACCTGCAAAAGCAAGATTGCAACACAATGAAGAGAAAAAGTGGCTTCACATGATATGCGTGTTGAGATGCATACAGTGAAGCATATAGATAATGAAATGCATGCTTCAATGCAACTGTAAATGCATAAATTCTCTGGTACCACAACCATTATGCCGAAAGATAGCATTGTACTGCTGAATTGCGCTGCATCGTACTGCTGTACTGTAGAATTTTGTTATAGTAAACTCCGATATAGTAAACCTCTGGATATAGTAAACTCAGTCCTCAGGTCCCAGCAAATGCGTCTGTATAAATATACAATGTATGACCAATTCTGATATAGTAAACTTCTGATATAGTAAACTGATCTCTGGTCTAGTCCCAGAGCAGATGATGTAGTGTACCCACTTTATTACAATCTCTCCAGCAGAGTTGAGAGTTATCTTTGGAAAAAATGGCTAGTTTGTGGGGAGTAAGATACCACTTTAGTAAAATCTTAGTAAATATATCCCAGTGGGAGTGTTTCCTTATCTGATTAGAGGCGTTTATTACTAGCTCTTTATCTAATGGTGTATTGCAGGCCTCAGCCCAACTATCAACATCTTTATCTACAGTGGCTGGATGGTATTCCAATAATTCATTTTACTAAGTCAAGATACTACCTCTCATTGCTTCAGGGCCTTTCAATATTTAGTAACATATTAATAAACAAAGAAAATCATTGCCTTGGTAGTAGGAAGGGGAGAAGCCCCTGCATTTGTAGGGGGACCCTGGGTCATGAGAGACATAAATTCTTTACCAACCCCCTCCCATAAATGTTCCTCCTTTCCAGAACAGATGTTGTCAGTGGCAGAGCAATAGGGCATGCAGAGGGTGAGACTGCTTCAGGGACTAGAGAGGCCTAGCAGAGGCCATTCTTAAATTACTGTATTAGCTTTTCATTGGTGCTATGCTGGTAATCAGGGGTGGTTCTTCGATGAAGCAACGTGAATCAGGTGCTTCAGGACGGCAACAATTAGAGGGCAGCAAGAGGTGGCTCCCCTCCCCAAATGTTCCCCTCCTTGCACTCCTCGTCTCCCCCTCCCTAGAAGTGGCCCCTCATGTGACCTGTTACATGCTGTCGGGTCACATGAGGAACCGCTGTAGTCAGAGAGGAAGCAGGGCTTCAAGTGTGGCTGGTGATCCCATCGCCAATCTACTGAAAGCAGATGGATAATGGGCACCGGTGCAGTACATACCCGGCATCTTGGGGATCAGAGCCAGGATTCTGTGGTACCAGCCCTGCTGGTATTTGGCGTTTGTTATCAGTTGGTATGTATAGAATGCTTAATAGAGATGTCGCGAACCTCCGATTTTCGGTTCGCGAACACCGTTCGCGAACTTCCGCGGAAGATTCGGTTCGCTTAAAAGTTCGCGAACCGCAATAGACTTCAATGGGGATGAGTGAAGGAGAAAAAGACTAGTGGCACTAGATGAAGATCAGGGGAGAATGGCTACTACTGGAGTATAACCTAGGTTACATGCACGTCATGTAGATTGCTTGATGTGTCATCAGAAGAAAAGAATTGAGGCACTGTAACTTGCAAAAGGTACTTTTACTCACAGTATACAGACAGCGGAATAGCGGTGGGGGTAAGGGGCCTGACAGCTGTTTCGCTTAGAATAAGCTTCCTCAGAGGCCAAAAGTATGTACAACAAGACCCGAGTGTGCCCAGCTTTAAATAGGTTTCACTTACCGCCATAGTTGCGGCTGACGCCGTCCGCCTTCGCTGGCCGCGGCTTCCGGCGCATAAGCTCCACCCCCCGTAAGAGATTCAGACGTTGCTCTAACCTATCGGTGAGCTGCGGGTCTCCCCGCCTCTGTGCGTCATCTGCTTCCTTCTGGGGATGTCATCGTGCGCTCGCCTATTGGCCAGCAGTAGCGGCGAGCTGTCAAAGTGTTCATTAACCCTTTAGGGCACACAGGGGGACACAGCCGTCTATTACAAAGACAAAGTGAATACAAAACTTTAATTACAAGAAATTAAAAATGCACGCTATACTATAAACTACAGAAAGGCAGTTTCTACACTAATATTTAGAAAGATAACAATGCAACTCGTTTCTTTCATTGAGTCCTAATGGGCCACATGCATTAGTTTCAGAAATTAACCTGGCTTCGTGTTGCAGCAACATTTGCTCGTGATTGCCACCCCTATTAGGGACAGGGACTTGTTTTAACCCCATAAAGCGCAGGTGACTAACCTGTCCATTATGGACATCTCTCATATGGGCAATGAATCTTCCTGCACCTACTCCTGTCTGCACGGAATGGACATGTTCTTGAAATCTTGCACAGATCATGCGGGTTGTTTGCCCTATGTAAAATCGGTTGCAAGTACAAATCAATGCATATACGGTAAACTTAGAGCGGCAATGCAAGAATTGTTTGAAATGTATCGTTTTTGCGCCTAATTGGACGCTTTTACCAGTTAAAAAATGGTTACAATGATTGCAATTTCCGCATCTAAAGTTGCCTACTGGTATATTTCTCTGCAACCAACTCTGATCTGGTTCCACTTTAAATTCACTGTTTGTGACATGGTCACCAATCTTTTTGGCCTTTCTAAAAGAGATTAAAGGTTTGGAACTAGCCACAGCAGAGGACCTAGTGTTTAACTGAAATTCACACCAATGTTTATGAATTATTGCTTTTATCCTTTCGGCCATAGGGGAATAATCAAAAATACAAGTCAGGGCTTTCCCTCCTCGCCTGGAATTTCGTTTCCTCTCAGAGAAATTATTAAAAGTGGCCTTGGCGCTCCTCAGATATACCTCACCCTGTATAATTTAGGGAAATTGCAAGAATATGTAGTGTTGTGGGGGATCGCTGCACCATGGGGGGTATTGCCTCCCTACTGAAGTATTTAATTATTAAGGTGAAGCGCTCTCCACCATACACACAATCGCTCCACAAAATGCAACCAATATAGATGCTTCTATCATGGGGGGCATCAACCTTATCACATTAACAATTCACACAGCTTTTGGCACATGCCACAATTTTTTCATATGAGTCCACCTGTAAAAAATTCACTAGACCTGATATTCCCAGTTTCTGAACCCTACACAAAAAACCTGCTTGTATCGGTTCCCCTGTAAGAAAAATTCATACATATGTTTTTAGGAGCAGTCTTGCTTGGAACCTAGCAGGAGTTGATAACAATCATAGATCTCAAACAGACCACTGCTACAGCCATACAGGGTCTTCTCAAAAGCTTGACAAAATACCCTTACCAGCAAACGTGGCTGATTTATTCACAGATCAGCAAACAGGCATATTCAGATGCTGCCTCTTCGTAATCCGCAACCTTCTTCCTAGGTGTGACTCAGAGACATAGAAGCAACATAGCGTGATCCTGTTAACACTGATCACCCCTAAACACCAACAGTGCTCCACACGTATAATCCAGGAATATCCACACCTCTGTGTAAAGTGACATAAATAGATAAAAACCAAGCTTGTGGCATTTGTGTTATTAAAGATCTACTCCTGACCTGTAGAGAGGATGAACCATGGGTGGATTATTTGATGCAATGTCTCAATTTTGTACTAACCCATAATGTATTTCTCTTCAACAACAGATGGTACCAACAGAGATCTGGGGTTGCCATAGGAACGCCGGTAGCTCCCACCTTCTCGAATCTATTCCTATGGGGGTGGGAGAAAAGATACATTCTGGGAGAGGAGAATCCATTTAGACAGAAAATTGGTCACTGGTACCGTTATGTGGACGATGTGGTGCTGACCTGGAGGGGCACGGATGGTGAGTTTGGGGAGTTCCTTGATTATATCAATGTGAATGACCTCAACATGCAGTTTACGGGTGAGCTGGCTGAAACCAGCTTGTCTTTTCTTGATTTGGAGCTGTATGTTGAGGATCATAAAATTTTCAGCAGAGGGCACAGAAAGTCCACGGCCACCAATTCCGTGCTCCTCCAGACTAGCTTCCACCCCTCTCACACGATAAAAGCCATCCCCTATGGACAATTTGTCAGACTTAAACGTAACAACTACAAAAGGGAGGATTTTATCCTCCAGAGTAGAGAACTGGCAATTAGGTTATCCATTAGGGGATACCCTATGGCTGATCTAAATGCAGCATTCAAACGAGCGGATGCTCTTGAACGTACAGAGTTGATGACAAATAAAAATGAGAGGAAACGAAATTCCAGGCGAGGAGGGAAAGCCCTGACTTGTATTTTTGATTATTCCCCTATGGCCGAAAGGATAAAAGCAATAATTCATAAACATTGGTGTGAATTTCAGTTAAACACTAGGTCCTCTGCTGTGGCTAGTTCCAAACCTTTAATCTCTTTTAGAAAGGCCAAAAAGATTGGTGACCATGTCACAAACAGTGAATTTAAAGTGGAACCAGATCAGAGTTGGTTGCAGAGAAATATACCAGTAGGCAACTTTAGATGCGGAAATTGCAATCATTGTAACCATTTTTTAACTGGTAAAAGCGTCCAATTAGGCGCAAAAACGATACATTTCAAACAATTCTTGCATTGCCGCTCTAAGTTTACCGTATATGCATTGATTTGTACTTGCAACCGATTTTACATAGGGCAAACAACCCGCATGATCTGTGCAAGATTTCAAGAACATGTCCATTCCGTGCAGACAGGAGTAGGTGCAGGAAGATTCATTGCCCATATGAGAGATGTCCATAATGGACAGGTTAGTCACCTGCGCTTTATGGGGTTAAAACAAGTCCCTGTCCCTAATAGGGGTGGCAATCACGAGCAAATGTTGCTGCAACACGAAGCCAGGTTAATTTCTGAAACTAATGCATGTGGCCCGTTAGGACTCAATGAAAGAAACGAGTTGCATTGTTATCTTTCTAAATATTAGTGTAGAAACTGCCTTTCTGTAGTTTATAGTATAGCGTGCATTTTTAATTTCTTGTAATTAAAGTTTTGTATTCACTTTGTCTTTGTAATAGACGGCTGTGTCCCCCTGTGTGCCCTAAAGGGTTAATGAACACTTTGACAGCTCGCCGCTACTGCTGGCCAATAGACGAGCGCACGATGACATCCCCAGAAGGAAGCAGATGACGCACAGAGGCGGGGAGACCCGCAGCTCACCGATAGGTTAGAGCAGCGTCTGAATCTCTTCCGGGGGGCGGAGCTTATGCGCCGGAAGCCGCGGCCAGCGAAGGCGGACGGCGTCAGCCGCAACTATGGCGGTAAGTGAAACCTCTTTAAAGCTGGGCACACTCGGGTCTTGTTGTACATACTTTTGGCTTCTGAGGAAGCTTATTCTAAGCGAAACAGCTGTCAGGCCCCTCACCCCCACCGCTATTCCGCTGTCTGTATACTGTGAGTAAAAGTACCTTTTGCAAGTTACAGTGCCTCAATTCTTTTCTTCTGATGACACAGACTTCAATTGGGAGGCGAACTTTGCAAAATAGAAAAAATTATGCTGGCCACAAAAGTGATGGAAAAGATGTTTCAAGGGGTCTAACACCTGGAGGGGGGCATGGCGGAGTGGGATACATGCCCAAAGTCCCGGGGAAAAATCTGGATTTTACGCAAATCAGCGTTTTAAGGGCAGAAATCACATTGAATGCTAAATTGCAGGCCTAAAGTGCTTTCAAACATCTTGCATGTGTATACATCAATCAGGGAGTGTAATTAGAGTACTGACACACCAAACTCACTGTGTAACGCACCGCAAACAGCTGTTTGCGTAGTGACGGCCGTGCTGGACTGGTGCGCAACATAACCAGAGTGCAGGCCGTGGCACTTTTCCAGCCCATATGGTCGCCGGGCTGTGGTAGCTCAATGAAAGAACAACAGTGACTGTCATGCTGATCAAATTTGGTCTGTCCACAATGAAGCAACAACCTTATTATCTTCTTGTATGTAGGTAGGCATGGGTAGGAGTCCCAGTATAGGTAGGTAGGCATAGGTAGGTGTCCCAGTAGTTAGCTAGGGATAGGTAGGAGACCCAGTATAGGTAGGTAGGCATAGGTAGGAGTCCCAGTATAGGTAGGTAGGCATGGGTAGGTGCCTCAGTTGTTAGCTAGGCATAGGTAGAAGACCCAGTATAGGTAGGTAGGCATAGGTAGGTGCCTCAGTAGTTAGCTAGGCATAGGTAGGAGACCCAGTATAGGTAGGTAAACATAGGTAGGAGTCCCAGTATAGGTAGGTAGGTGCCTCAGTAGTTAGCTAGGCATAGGTAGGAGTCCCAGTATAGGTAGGTAGGCATAGGTACGTCCCCTAGTATAGGTAGGTAGGTAGGTAGGTGTCCCCGTATAGGTAAGTAGGTGCCCCAGTAGTTAGGTAGGCATAGGTGGGTGTCCCAGTATAGATAGTTAGGCAGGACCTGGCTGGCACAGTAATAACAATTACCAAGGTCCAGCTGCAACAGATAGGGCTGTATAATGTCAGTGTCAGTGAGCAACACACAAAAAATAAGCACAGGAAAACATTAGAGCTCTCAAAAGAGCTGTTGAGGGGTGCTATTTTAGCAATAACAATCAGCCAGGAGCAAGCCAAGAGCCTAACTAATCTTTCCCTAGGAGAAAAAATCTGCAGCAGCTCTCCCTAGTCTGTCTATTTGCAGCAGGCACACGAGTGAGTGTCATGGCCAGCAAGCCTGCCTTATATAAGGGGGAGGGGGGGGGCAGGGCTTAGTGTAGCCTGAATGGCTACAATGTGCCTGCTGAGTGTGATGCAGAGGGTCAAAGTTGACCCTCATAGTGCATTATGGGGCGAATCGAACTTCTGCAAAAGTTCGCATGGTCCAGGCGAACGCGAACCCCCAAAGTTCGTCTGGAACCGTTCGCAGGCGAACCGTTCGCGACATCTCTAATGCTTAATAGGGTGCAAAGTAAACTTGCACTTGGGCCCATAGCTCCCTAGTAGCAGCACTGGGGTGTTGTCTTTGAAGCATTCATGGTGACCATACTTATATGACTTACCACAAGGAAGGGGGCTTGAATGTTAAAGGCCCTATAGAAATTTTGCTGTTGTACCACATACTTTGTAGTTATGCCCTGGGCAGTATATTCAAATTGAGCAGATCCTGGACTGTTATTTGCTAGGCTATTAGTGTTAAGCCTATTGTATCATGTTTTATGAAAAGACTGTGAAACTGTGTCCGATGAATGAGACAGCCACAGCTTTTCCCATTTCCTCTGTGTAGCATGGATTGAGAAATTACATTTTGTTGCAAAACAGCTCTGAAGAACTGCTACAAGGAATATGAGTTCAAAATATTGCAGGGTTAAACCTTTCTCACAATCTGCAATATTTTATGACTTTGGAAAGGCTTTTGACACTGATCCCCACAAGAAGCTGAGGATCGAGGGACTACGAGAAAATGTGTGTATGTGGATAGAGAACTGGTTAAGGGATAGAAGGCAAAGAGTGGTGGTAAATGGAACATACTCATTGGAAACTGTTTGTTATCAGCGGGGTACGGCAGGGGTCAATACTTGGTCCAAATCTTTTCTATTTATTTATTAATGATTTAGTAGATGGGACGCAGAGTAATGTAGCTTTCTTTGCAGATGATACAAAAATATGCAGAATTATCAACACTAAGATGGATAGTGAAATATTACAACAGGTTCTTTGCAACATGACCATATGGGCATGGACATGGCAGATGAAATTCAATGTTGATAAATGTGAAGTCATGCACTTTGAACATACCAATGGTAGATCACCATATAAAATAAATGGCATACAGTTGGGAATATCAGACTTGGAGAAGGATTTAGGAATACTGGTTGATAACAAATGAAGTAATCGTATACAATTCCAAGCAGCAGCTACTAAAGCAAATACAATTCTAGGATACATAAAATGAGAAATAATTTCTTGAGATGCTAGTATACTACTCCCTTTATATAAATTATTTGTGAGGCCACATGTGGCGTATGGGATACAGTTTTGGCCACAACACAATACAAAGGACATTGACCTTCTAAAACCGGTACAAAGATGATCAACTAAATTAATCAAAGGGATGGAAAAAGATCTCCCTTACCAAGAAAGTTTGGAAAAACTGGGCTTATTTAGCTTGGAAAAATAAGCCCTAATGAAATAAAGTGTGCCCCTTTCCCCGAAGTTGTAACCCATAAAGGATGGCATACCCCAGGCAATGGAAGTGGTGCATGAAAGAGGGGATTTCTGTACATGGATAGTACACATGGAAGAAAGGCCTGCAAATGGAATGAGAAGGCGGATGGTCCACATGGAAAAGATGCCACCCCAAAAAAGTTAGCCTAGGAGCAAAAAAAAGCTGGAATCAGCCTTAATTTGGAGTGAGGTTTTGCCATTAGAATATTGGTAATATCTCCACGACTAAAGCTGAGTACACACGTACGATAACGATCGTTCAAAAACGAACGATAACGACAATCGGAACGATAATCGTGCGTTCAAAAAGTGTGAACGATCGTTTTTGTGAACGATAACGATCGTTATCGTTCAATCGGACCGATCCAACCCGGCGGATTTTTTCGAAAGATAATCGTTCAATCGTTGCAGTGTGTACAAAGATCGTCCGATAACGCATGTTCTTATTGCCTGTCATAACGTCACTTCCGTTTGCGCACGCATTTTTTTATCGTTCGTCGTTCAGTACTTTATACTTATATCGTTCACGTGTGTACACAATCGTTCATTACGAACGATCTTTTCAGTCTAATTTGAATATCGTGTAAACGTCACGAATCGTTCGTAACGAACGATCTTTATCGGACGTGTATACGAACCTTAACACTAACTTCTCTCCCCACTACTTTATCACCTAACACTAATGTTCAACTGGATAATAGTTGACCTTTAAATGTTATCTTAATACATTGCACTTAACTTCCATGCAGGAAATGTAAGAAAAAAATTGAGTGGGAGTAATTGAAAATACTCATATTGAAAAATATTTATACAACAGAATCATAATGGAAGTATGTTCTGCTCTGTGTAGTGAAAAGGCTCATTGCAGTAAAATCAAAACCTTTGTAGAGGATGGGAAAGACGTATGAATTTATCCATTTACTTTGTGCAGTGAACCAATGACCCAGATACAAAGATGGGAATTCTTGGAGGTTATGTACACCATACAGTACTGTATATTGCTGTTAAGTTTTCCAGCAAGTTTACCCTGATTTTCTTTTTACTTTATTTACTAGCATTAAAGTACACCTGAAGTGTACTGAACGTTTAAAATAAAAATAGTGGGGTACAAGAACACTAACCCTTCATGCTGCTAGTTGTCTTTGGTATTCCTTTCATTCCGTATTCCAGGACCTCTTCCCCACAGCGTCCTGGATGCTTGAGCAGTGAACAAGTGATTCTGAACTGAGCATGTACAAGTTCTGCACCTTGCATGCCCAGTGAAAAAGAAGCGCTTATGGATGAGCATGAGTTCGTTCGTGCATGAACGTTTCCTTTCACTCGGCATGCATGTTTTAGAACTTCCGCACGGACCAGCTAATTATAGCGCTAATAGATTTAGGTGCGGCTATCTTTTTAATGTTAATTATCGGTTTTGTAATTTTTCACTCAACTTTGCAAATGTTTTGGCGCCGTTGCGAAATATCGAAATTTTACGTAAAAGGATAAAGTAAGATTGGTAAATAGAGGTTTGTGAAACTAAATCTAGACTTTCATTGTCTGATATTGTGTATGTTTATTACGATATTTGACGATTATATCCATATATGTGGATTATAACGATATATGTGAGATTACAATAAATAAAGATGTGTAATGATGTAATTACGGTAATTAACAATTATATATGTCTTTAAGATGTGTAATGATGTAATTAAGATAATAGGTCATTATATGTAATGATTTATTTACGATAATATGTGTTATTACGATATTATCCTTTCTAAGTGTAAAAGGGTGTTTATGCAGGGGAAGTGGTTAGGGTTAGGCACCATCAGGGGGGTTTTAGGGTTAGACACCACCAGGGGAGTTTTAGGGTTAGGACCACCAGGGGTGTTTTAGGGTTAGGCACCACCAGGGGGGATCTAGGGGTCAGGGATAGGCACAGGGAGACATCTGTGTGAGAGTAGGGTTAGGTATAGTTAGGGTTAGGCACCAACATGAGGGTTGGTTAGGGTCAGGCACCACCATGGGCGGTTAGGGTTAGGCACCACCAGGGGGTGGTTAGGGTTAGCCACCACCAAGGGAGGATTCTATGTGAGAGTAGGGTTGGGTTAAACTGTATTGTTGAATTACATTACGATATTTAACGGTAATATATTTTCGTTATCAACTCCAATCTGTTTTAAAACAGTATATTTTGTTAATCAATTTCGTTAACGTACCGGTAATAATCGGTATTAACGATTTTACATTACAAATACCGTTATTTATTGATAATTCTAGATTACCGAAATTTTTATTTTTGCCGGTAAATCACGCCCAAATTTGACCGCAACTTTTTTAAATGTACGCCTTCTGCATGCCCACTTCAGATTTTTTAGTGCACAGGCACGGGCACTTCCTCCGGATTATTGGAATGATGAGCCAGTTGAATTTTAGTGTTGAAAAGGTGCTTTATTGATAAGCGATCATAACAATCAATAGAGGTAATAAACAATGAGAACAGTCAACAATTATATGTCGCAAGAATGAAACTGTGCAAAGTCACAACAAATTAGTACAAGATACAGCAACATTACCAGGGAGCACATCATAATATAATATCATGGTTTCAGCAGTTTACAAAAAAACCGCATATATTATCATCGGAAGAACACAGACATGGTGGTATCTTCGTGTAGGATAGAGCATAAAAGTCAATCATTCGGAATGTTGAACATTGGGACATTCCCTCTATAATCTGTCCAGGCCTTTCAAACTTTCTCAAGGTGGTGCATAGTATCTTGGACCCTTGCATTCATTTGTTCAAAAACCACTTTTCTATCAATACTTGTTAAGATAACATTGTAGTGTAGTGTTGCTTCCACTGAGAAGCAATATACAGTTTGACTGATAAGACTATATGCTGAATTAGCTTAAGAGCAACATGGTTCATCGAATCAGGTTTGAGGCCTAAAAGAAATATCTGAGGGTCTTAAGTGAAAGAACTTTGGAAGACCCTAGCTATTAATGTTGCCACTTTTGCCCAGAGCCTAGATACCACAGGACTTTCCTACCAAATGTGGTACATTGAACCTGGGAGAGAGCAGTCTCGGAAGCAGTCCATGGAGTGCATGGGGTATAACCTGGCAAGTTTCAGTAGAACCAAGTGTGTTCTATGAAGAAGCCGAACGGATACCTCCATAGCTGAGGACTGCATACTACCCCTGGATAACATGTCAAGAGACTGTCTCCCATCCTGAGTCAGTTGAATTTTAAAGAAAACCTGTAACAAAAAACCTCCCTTGGGGGTACTCAACTCGGGAGGGGGAAGCCTCCAGATCCTATTGAGGCTTTCCCCATCCTCCACGGCGTCTGTAAAGCTCTCCAAACAGCGGGGATGTAAATATTTACCTTCTCGGCTCCAGCGCAAGTGCAATATCAGCTCTCCGCTTGGAGATAGGCAGACATAGCCGATCGCTGTCGGCCCACTCTACTGCGCAGGTGCAGGAGACTAGCACCTGCGCAGTAGAGCGGACCTGACAGAGATCGGCTATTTCTGCCTATCTCTGTGCGTAGAGCTGCAACAGTGCCCCCGCTGGAGCCAGGAAAGTAAATCAGCGCTTATCAGCTTATTGTCAGGCTTGTCCAGGATGATTGACGGATACTTCGGGGGAGCTAGCGCTGGATTGCCTGCAGCTACAGGGGAGGGGGAAGCCTCATTGGGACCCTGAGGCCTCCCCCTCCCAAGGTGAGTACCCCCCAGGGGAACTTTTTTTTTTGTTACAGGTTCTCTTTAAAAGGAAAGGAAACAGGGAACAGTAGGGATCCCGAAAACAACAAGCAGCCCAAACAATTCACTATTTTTTTCACATCACGGGTACTTTAAAAGCAGCTACACACTAACATTGAAAGCTATTTAAAAACATTAACACAACAGCCTATATAGTGACAAATTATGTTATGCATTGTTGTACTAATCTGCAGTTACCCTTGCAGGAAATATTTAAAGGGGAACTGAAGAGAGAGGTAATATGGAGGCTGCCATGTTTATTTCCTTTTTTAGCAATACCAGTTGCCTGGCAGCCCTGCTGATCCTCTGCCTTTAATACTATTAGCCATAGCCCCTGAACAAGCATGCAGCAGATCAGGTGTTGCAGACTTTAAAGTCAGATCTGACAAGACCAGCTGCATGCTTGTTTCTGGTGTTATTCAGATACTACTGCAGAGAAATAGACCAGCAGGGCTGCCAGGCAACTGGTATTGATTAAAAGGAAATAAATATGGCAGCCTCCGTATACCTCTTACTTCAGTTCCCCTTTAAGGCTACTTTCCCACCAAGACGTTGCCCCTAACGCAACGAGTGGTGGTGTTGAAGTTGGAAGTCAGATTGAGCTGCATTATGCAGCTCTCAAAGCAGCCGCTCCAGGTTAGTGATAGGAAGTCCGGATCTTTTGAAGGATTCGAATCATTTGAATCGTATCATTGAAAAGATCCGGATCTTTGAACCGAATCATTTTACTAGGGAAGCAAACTGGGTGAAATGACTAGCAGGACAGGACTTTCCCTGCACTGTACATTCTGTATGTTCCTGTGTTCCTGTTTCTTCCAGACAGACATCCACTGTGAACCGAATCTTTCATTGTGATGATCCGGATGATTCAACTCCCAAAAAAAGATCCGAATCAAATGAACGATTCGTTCATGATCCAGACAACACTACAGTCCCACCATGAGTCACCACAGTGCAGTGAATATTAATTAGCCATGTGGCTGGCCGCAGAGGAGGAGGGAAGACCTCCTCCTCCAACATTACTGAGCATGTGCAAACAGTCTAACGTGGCTTAGCCGAGTATAACGTACAGCATGCAGCACTTTGTTTAAACGTGCTGCGTTACTATGTGATGCAACGTGTGCACTGTGAACAGATTGATTGATTTTACAGTGCTGTGAGTTAGGCTGCGTTACTGGCTGCTGTAGCGTGGGACTTTAACGTCCCACTGTGAAACCAGCCTAAAGGGTATTTTTAAGGGGTATTTTTATTTTTTAAGTACATGACACATTATGAGTCATGATTGTTAGGGAAATCTGAAAATTTTATGAGACTTTCAGATATTTACTTCCCTTATTTTTTGTGAAAAGCCTTCCAAGCAAGTGTTGAGAATGAATTACAACATAAAACTGCTCATAGAGGTAAAAAGGACCCTTATTCAATTCACTTTTTCTTCTAAGTTTTGTCTTAGGAGATAATTTGTCACCTTCTGTTTAAAATAACTTTTCAGCACTCTGCAATTGAAAATGTACCAAAATGCATATGAAAAAGAACGGTCAATATCATTCTGTGTATTTTCTTGCTTGCTGGTTGCTTGAAAGGCATTTTATTTATAAGGTGTTAAAATATCACCATGAAGAAATCTTAGGAGAAAAAGGTTATAGGTGCCTTGGTGAGCATGCATGAAATAGAGGCACGGGGAAATGTGGTGGTGCGTGGATACTAGTCGATAGTAGAATATCGGCATTTCACCCATATTCTACTATTGTACAGCGGTATTTCTCATAAGTAAAATGTCAGTAAATGTTACTGATATTTTACTACAGCAATACCTAGCTCTATTCTCACAGAGAACCCTCCCTCTACGATGCCTAACATTACCCCCCCCCCCCCCCCCCCGAGGTCTAACCTGAACCACCCCTACACCCCTAACCTTAATACTCCCCGGATGCCTAACCTTAACCCCCCAAGCTAACCTTAACCCCCCTCCACACACACACACGGAGCTAACCTTAACCACTTCACCACTGAGGGGTTTTACCCCCTGAGCACCAGAGCAATTTTCACCTTTCAGCGCTCCTTCCATTCATTCGTCTATAACTTTATCATTACTTATCGCAATGAAATGAACTATATCTTGTTTTTTCCGCCACCAATTAGGCTTTCTTTAGGTGGGACATTATGCCAAGAATTATTTTTTTCTAAATGTGTTTTAATGGGAAAATAGGAAAAATGTGGGGAAAAAAATAATTATTTTTCAGTTTTCGGCCATTATAGTTTTTAAATAATGCATGCTACTGTAATTAAAACCCATGAAATGTATTTGCCCTTTTGTCCCGGTTATAAAACCATTTAAATTATGTCCCTATCACAATGTTTGGCGCCAATATTTTATTTGGAAATAAAGGTGCATTTTTTTCATTTTTGCGTCCATCCCTAATTACAAGCCCATAGTTTATAAAGTAACAGTGTTATACCCTCTTGACATAAATATTTAAAAAGTTCAGTCCCTAAGGTAACTATTTATGTATTTTTTTTAATTGTACATTTTTTAATTTTTTTTTAATTACAAAAAAAAAAAAAAAAATGGGGAGTGTGGGAGGTAATGAGTTAATTTTATGTGTAAAAGTCATTTATTTGTATGTGAAAAATGTGTAGGGTGTAGTTTACTATTTGGCCACAAGATAGCCACAGTAACTTTTTGTTTTAATGCGACCTCCAAGCTTCCTTCCGGAAGCTTGGAGGAAGTATAATGAGGCTGGACACGTGAGTTTTTTCTCACAATGATCGCGCTGCCCATAGGAGAGCAGCGGATCATTGCGGGGCTTAGATCAACGAACGGGAATGGATTTTCCCGTTCATTGATCTCTGGGCGAGCGGGCGGCGGCGTGTTTACTAGCGGCGGGCGGCGTGTTTACGAGCGGGAGCGCGGACAGCGTCGGGAACGCGGAAAGTACGTATTTCTCCGTCCCTGGTTGTTAAAGGATGGAAAAAGGGGCGGAGAAATACGTACGCGCGGGGGTAAAGTGGTTAATCGACCCCGCTTCCCTTGCCACCATTCGGCTGCAATAGCAAAAATGTTTGGTGCCTGTATAAATAGTGGCAATAGTGAAATGAAATTTGGGTGCCCGATAAATAAGGGCTGCCCACCATGCAAAATACTGCTACACATAGCAGAGGCTATTGCTCCTATTTATACAGGCACCAATGGCAGTGCTCCCATATCCGCTGATATTGGCACCCAAATTTCCTGATTGCCTTGGGGGCAGTCATCCATTTCTGCTAATTCTATGGCCGTACCAGTTGTGAGGAAGGTAGTTAATGGAGCAGATTAGAAGACTTGTCCACATCTCTTGTGTCTCCATAGAGCTAAATCGAAGGAAAATTGGAATGCTACAAGCAAATAAGACTGCATCAATACATATAGTATATAAATATCTATGAAAAGACATAACTATAAACAACATTTCACAGAAACATAAACTCATATAGATAAAGTACTTACCGTATATTCCAGCGTATAAGACGACCCCCCAACTTTTCCAGTTAAAATATAGAGTTTGAGATATACTCGCCATATAAGACTACCCCTCTTCCAACGCAGACCAAATAAAATTTTTAAAAAATCATATACTGGTACTACGTATGAACAGATACCGGTGCTGTACTGTATGTGGTACTCAGTATATAACAGTATATAGGCGATTGACTGGTTGGATTGGTCAACTCTCCCTCTCCCTAAGTCGTTTGTCAGCTCTCCTTGTCTCCCTGTTTATCAGAGCGGTATGGAAAATAGATTGCACTATGCCCATAAAACATGTCTCTTTCACCCTTCTGGCCCACCCTTGTATCCTATTTACCTCCTTCTCTGCCTCTCAGATCTTGTATATGTGCACCTGCGCCACTTCACTACAGTCCTCAGCAGCGAGATCTGAGAGGCGGTAACAGGATAGGGCGTATCACCCGGCATCAATGCTACCCGGCATATAAAGTGACCCCTGACTTTTCAGATGATTTTCAAGGGTTAAAAAGTAGTGTTATACGCCAGAATATATAGTATTTATTTTTAAAGTCTATATCATTTCAAACTCAGAAAAACTCTAAAGGTAAGTTTTCCTCTCAAAGATGAAGCACTTATGGTTGGCACAATTGAAGCTCTCTTCAGGTGAAATGTACCCTTTTTACTTGAAAAGAGGCAGTGGCTTCAGCAGGTGCAGCTACTGTCACTCAGTAACACTGCATCAGATAGTAATTTACTGAATTTCCGAATGGCAAGATTTTATCCTCCTCGGATGTAACCTTTAAGAGACCAGCACAAACATTATATTAACTGTCAAGCATGGTGGTGGAGGGGTTACCATCTGGGTTTGTTTTGCAGCCGCAAAAACAATGCAATTGTTTATTGGTGTCTTCTTAGAGATCAGTTGAGCTGGAGCTTTCAGTGATGTCGTGGGACACCTGTATACATTCTAGATTCCTGATTGAGACTGCATGTAACCGTAAGCCTTGGCTAAGTCCTCTATAGCAGTGTTTCTCTACATTTTATTGGCATGTACCCCTTTTACAACCCTGTACTTACCAAGTACCCCCTAGCATAGTAAACATTATCACAAGTACCCCTTGACAAATATATATTTAATCGTAGTACATTATAATTGGTTCTAAAGCATTTCCAAGCATTTACTATTGCTTTTAATTAGCTAAAATACTAATTTGTTGTTGTTTAAATAAGATTTATAATTTTCTAAATCTCTAAATTTCGAATTCTTGGTTAAGTATATCAAGCCCAAGTACCCCCTGGAACCATTGGAAGTACCCCCTGGGGTATGCGTACCACACGTTGAGAACCTAGGCTCTATAGTGTCTGTTTAGGCTGTTTATCCATTTTATCCCACATATGTATAATCAGATCGAAAATCGAGATCTGGGGAATCAGGAGGTCTAAGGCAATGTAATTTATTGGACCAAGCCAACTTCTTACATTTCTCCATGGTCGAGTTCAGAAATCCACCTACTCTATGCACTTTTGGTGGTAGACAGGGTCAGCATGG
This sequence comes from Hyperolius riggenbachi, assembly GCF_040937935.1. Lineage (NCBI taxonomy): Eukaryota > Metazoa > Chordata > Amphibia > Anura > Hyperoliidae > Hyperolius > Hyperolius riggenbachi. Next base: position 146,897,408 of record NC_090651.1, on the reverse strand, counting down.
ACACTGATGAGTGAAATTTAGCAAGCTCTGATACACACACTGTTCTCTCATGACCATCATTAAAGAGGAACTGTAACGACATAGTAAAATGCAGTAAATTATTCAGGATACCCACTCTTATCTTAAATATCCTGGTTTCAGCATCAGAAGCACTTCATATAGCTGTATATTGCTGTAGATTGGGTTTCCTCCGGGACTCTGGTTTCCTCCCACATCCCAAAAACATACAGATAAGGTAATTGGCTTTTCCCCTGAAATTGGCCCTAGACTACAATACAGACACCACATGATACATACATACACATATAACTATGGTAGGAATTAGATTGTGAGTTCCTTCGAGGGACAGTTAGAGACAAGACTATATATATACTCTGTAAAGCGCTGTGGAAGATGTTGACGTAGTAATATAAATACTAAATAATAATAATACTGTATATTGGTATGCAGCCCTGCCCTCCCACTGAGGCTTAGCCTAGGCTGTTTATTATGCGGTATTCTCCTTCCCAGAGCATTCTGGAAGACCAGCTATATTTTCTACTGGCTTTAGAACTCTCTGTAAATGAACATTCCACAGAGATCACCTGCCAGTACCAAAGATGTTGCTGTCTGTGATAAATTTCAGAAAGTAAATCAGGGAGAGGAAAGATTTTACAATGGGCAAACAAAAACTAAACAATTTATAAATGAATATTGTAAAAAAATAAGCAATTTTATTCATTTATGTATTTATTTTTTATATATATTATCTTTTTATTTGATTTTAAAGCAAATAAGATAATATACAAACATGTATAGTATATAAATCAGCTATAAACAAAATACAATACCAATTATATAATTTCAACCTGTCGCAGCCTCAAATGAAATGGGACTATTAATGTCAGGTAGGAGAGTAAGGGAAACATGAAAACCATTAATAAAGAATATCTGGGTAACATCAATCAATACTGCCATATTCCCGACCGTATAGTCCACCAAACTTCCCAAGGTCGCCAAACGTCATTAAATGTATTTAATGAATCATTCAGCCATTATTTTATTCTGACTACAGACCCTCTTTAAGATTTTCAGTAGTTTCTTCTATAGTAGCTCACCTGTGGGATTAGACCAGATGGGCACACCTTTTCTAGCCGCATAAGTCAGTAAGCCTTGGGAATCCATGATTATGTTACCAATTCAATGTTGTCCCCTTTAGAGCCTTTTGGTAGGTACTAATTTCTGCATAAAGATCAGGTCATTTGGGGAGCTGGGATCGTAAGGTGTTTAATAGACGCTTGTGTTAAATATTGGTAATTGGGTGCCCAAGCGGTGAGTTGGGTGCCCAATGTGGGTAGCAGGGGGTTAAGGTTAAACATTAGGTGGGGGTTAAGTTTTGCTACTTAGAGGGGGGAAGTTAGGCGTTAGGTGGGCGGGTTCGGATTAGGCAGTTAGAAGGGAGGGTTCAAGTAAGAATGGTTGTCGGGTAGTGCTTCGTAAAATATAGGTAATTTAAATGACCAATATTTTACTACTAGCGGCACCACCAACGCCCAACTGTTCTGTATGCACTCTTCTATCCATCACAACTTGACCCTTGTCAATGTCATTCAGTTATATGTGTGCTAATTGTTCTTGCACGTTGCCTTGAAGAATTTACTATTTACTTGCTGCCTATTATATATACAGGTGCCTCCGTAACAAAATAATTGTATTCCCTTCATGTTCTATTAATTATATTGCCACAGAGTAGGTTGGTGCTTTATAAATCAATAATAATAATTGCTATGAGTCAGTCGTCTCTCCAGAGCAGAGCTGTCAGAAAGGCGCTGCAAATTTTCTGGCAGTCCAGGAAAAAAATAAGTTTCTTTTCCCTGTCCTGAGAGACTGACAATTTATGCTTGGTACACACCATACAATTTTCTGTTAGATTTACCTGCCAGATAGATTTTTTCCAACAAGTAAATCTAACAGATAATTGTATGGTGTGTACCAAGCATGGCATCAACTCATCAAAGACTGCTAGATCCAATTTTCTGTTAAGGTGGCCATACATCTAGCGATTTGTCTGTACGATCGACCACTCGATTCAATCATTTTATAGAATCGAGAGAGAATCGAGTTTGTTTTAGAATTCCCAATTGATGAAAAGTGGCTGATTTTATGTCGAATCAACCAGCTTAGTCAATCGAGCAGGATGCAAGATATCGGTCGATCGCACAGGAATCGACTGCTGTTTGCATATCATTCGATCGACTCTGAATCGATTTTTGCATTCAGATAGAAACTTTCTATCAAACATACTGAAGTCGATTCCCTTATAAAGCCGATCCCTTTGTCGTTTAAATCAGAATCGCTACATGTTTGAGTAGCTTTAGATTTACCTGCCAGATAGATTTTTTCCAGCATGTTGGAAAAAATCTATCTGGCAGGTAAATCTAACAGAAAGTTGTATGGTGTGTACCTAACATAATAAGGGTGTAAAGAGAAAAAGCTTTCTGCTCTCTGCACACTTGTTCTAATGACTGCAACTGCTCAGCCACTGATAAGGAATCATACAAAATTTTGTAGACAAAGATTTGTAATCAGTCCCTAGGGCTGGTTCACACTGATCGCTGGCGAACTAAAAAATGTACTTTAATATTATTAGATAATGGTACTCCTAGCAGTTTACATAAGGACTTACCACACTGTGGGCTGTCCTAAGGTGCCCATTAACAATACAATTTTTCACTAAATGCAATCTTTTAATGTGATTTTTATGATAAAAATCGAAAGGTAATTATCGATTGCTCACATTTACTGAACGATTCTTTTTTCAAATTTGATCATAAAATCCAACTTTCGGATCGATTTTTATCCTATTTAACAATCGACCAAAGAATCGTTCCCTATCGATTGCTTGATAAACAAAATATTATTATGTATTTATATAGCATTGACACCTTCTGCAGCACTTTACAAAGTACATAGTCATGTCACTGATAGAGATGGCCCTAACCTCCGATTTTCGGGTTCACGAACTGGGTTCGCGAACCTCCGCCAAACATTCGATTCACGCGAACTTTCGCGAACCGCAACAGACTTCAATGGGGAGGCGAACTTTGAAAACTAGAAACATATTTCTGCTGGCCACAAAAGTGATGGAAAAGATGTTTCAAGGGGTCTAACACCTTGAGGGGGGCATGGCAGAGTGGAATGGATGCCAATAGTCCCGCTGTTTGCGTAGTGACGGCCGTGCTGGACTGGTGCGCACCATGGCGAGTTTGCTCTTACTCACTCAGTGATGTCACGTAATGTCTGACTGCCTTATCAACTTTCAATGGTTCTTTCTCTACCATTGTTAAAGCTTACATCCATTTTTTTAAATACTTGTTCTGCTTGCTGTTCAGTACCCACAACGAAAATCTTTTATGGAGGGCAAGTCTGCCATTGTGAGAGACCACTGGTAATGGCCGGAGAATCCTGGTTCGATTCGGGTCTGGAGTGGGAGCCTAAGAAACGGCTACCACCACCACACATCCAAGGAAGGCAGCAGGCACGCTGTGGGCAAAGGAGCAGGAACGGCTACCACATATCCAAGGAAGGCAGCAGGCATGGCATGAACGTCCCAAGGTAGTGACCATAAATAACAATACAGGGGGCTTTTCGAAGCCTTGCTTTATATGACACTGATAGACTGTACTACCTGTAACGAGAATATGTTATGGAGGGCAAGTCTGCCATCCATTCAAGTGAAAGGTATGCACTGACTGCCAGGTATAATACAATGTGCAGTCAAAGATGCAGTGAAAGGTATGCAGTGACTGCAAACAGCTGTTTGTGTAGTGACGGCCGTGCTGGGCTGGTGCGCACCATGACGAGAGTGCAGGTGATGGCGGCTTTCCAGCCCATATGGTCTCCAGGCTGAGGTAGCTGAATGACAGAACAGTGACTGTCCAGATGATCAAATTTGGTTTGTCCACAATGAAGCAACGACCTTATTATCTTTGGTGTGCCACCCCCCGAGACACTCATATAGCCGGCGGTCATTGCTTTATTGTGATACGCAAGCCCCTTCACTGCGGCAAGGTAATGATCACGAAGGGGAATGGGCACATGTACATGCATTTTGTTTTGTTGTTGCAGCTGCAGTCCAGCCAGAAAAATTAGGCAGGCATGTACACGCACCAGAAAAATTATTATAGCTAGCAGTGGCCTAAAAATTCAAGAATCCGCCTGGAGTCCTGGACCCTGTTGGTGGTGGTGGAGAAGGCAGTCAAGCGGCCTGCGGGCAGAGATGCTGTGTGTGGGGACTGACTTAGTCTTCGAGCGGGCAGTAGTCCTCCGGGATCCATGCCTCATTCATTTTGATAAAGGTGATTTACTGAACACTTTTGTGACTTGGGCAACTTCTCTTCTCAGTGACAATGCCTCCAGCTGCGCTGAAGGTCCTTTCTGACAGGACGCTTGAGGCAGGGCAAGACAGAAGTTGGATGGCAAATTGGGACAGCTCTGGCCATAGGTCAAACTTGCGCACCCAGTAGTCCAAGGGTTCAATGCTGCTCACAGTGTCTACATCCACACTTAAGGCCAGGTAGTTGGCTACCTGCCAGTCCAGGAGATGATGGAGGGTGGGTCCGGAAGCGCTAAGCCGAGGCGTTGGACTAAAGAATGTCTGCATGTCTGACATCACCATGAGATCACTGGAGCGTCCTGTCCTTGCCTGCGTGGACATGGTAGAAAGATTACTGGCAGTGTTACCTTTATTGCGTTGTGCTGTTCTGCATGTGCTGCATCCTTTCTGCCTTCTGGTGATTTGGTAACATGTCCGCCACTTTGTGCCTATACCGAGGGTCTAGTAGCGTGGCCACCCAGTACAGCTCATTACCCTTGAGTTTTTTTATACGGGGGTCCCTCAACAGGCTGGACAGCATGAAAGACGCCATCTGCACAAAGTTGGATCCAGACGTACTAGCCATCTTCTCTTGCTCTTCCTCAGTGACGTCAGGTAAGTCCTCCTCCTCCCCCCAGCCACGAACAATACCATGGGAACGTTGAGCAGCACAAGCCCCCTGTTCTTCTGCCACCGCCTCCTCCTCCTCCAAAGAAACACCTTCCTCATCATCCGAGTCTGACTCCTCTTCCCCACATGACTCTTCCTCCTCCTCCCCCACTTTGTGCTGCCGCAGTTGTTGAGGAAACATCTGGTTCTGTTGAATATTGCTCCCACAACTGTTCCTCCCGTAACTGTTCCTGTTCACGCTCCTCCACAGCTTGAGCCACCGCTCTACGCAGGGCATGCTCCAGGAAGTAAGCGTACGGGATCAAGTCGCTGATGGTGCCTTCACTGCGACTCACCAGGTTGGTCACCTCCTCAAACGGCCGCATGAGGCTGCATGCATTTCGCATCAGTGTCCAGTTGTTGGGCCAGAACATCCCCATCTCCCCAGATTGTGTCCTTTTACTGTAATTGTACAGGTACTGGGTGACGGCTTTCTCCTGTTCTAGCAGGCGAGAGAACATGAACAGGGTCGAATTCCAGCGAGTCAGGCTATCACATATCAAGCGTCTCACCGGCAAGTTGTTTCTCTGCTGAATGTCCGCAAAGTGTGCCATGGCCGTGTAAGACTGCCTGAAATGCCCACACAACTTCCTGGCCTGCTTCAGGAGGTCCTCTAAGCCTGGGTACTTTGACACAAATGTTTGAATGACTAGATTCAGCACATATGCCATGCAGGGTATATGTGTCAGCTTTCCCAAATTCAACGCGGAAATGAGATTGCTGCCGTTGTCACACACCACGTTGCCGATCTCCAGCTGGTACGGGGTCAGCCACTGATCCACCTGTTTGTTAAGAGCAGCCAGGAGAGCTGGCCCAGTGTGAGTGTGACTCTCCGCTTTGAGGCAAGACATGTCTAAGATGGCGTGACACCGTCATACCTGGCATGCAGCATAGGCCCTGGGGAGATGGGGCTGTGTAGCTGGAGAGGAGATTGCAGCACCAGTAGAGTTGAACTGCCATTCAGCCAAAGAGGAGGAGGAGGACGATAGTGAAGAGGATGTAGCAGGAGGAGAAGGAGAGGAGGTGGCAGGAGGCCTGCCTGCAAGCCGTGGAGGTGTCAAAAATTGGTCCACTGCACAGCCATGTACTCCCTGCTTGCCATTGATCACCAGGTTGACCCAATGGGCTGTGTAAGTAATGTACCTGCCTTGACCGTGCTTGGCAGACCAGGCATCCGTGGTCAGGTGGACCCTTGACCCAACGCTGTGTGCCAGAGATGACACCACTTGCCTCTCCACTTCACTGTACAGTTTGGGTATTGCCTTTTTAGAGAAAAAGGCAATGGCCACAAATTTACGGAAGGCCTCAGAGTCCACCAGCTGGTATGGTAACAGCTGGTGAGCTAACAGTTCTGCCAAGCCAGCTGTCAGACGCCAGGCAAGGGGGTGACTGGCAGAAATTGGCTTCTTCCGTTCAAAGATTTCCTTCACGGACACCTGGCTGCTGTGGGCAGAGGAGCAGGAACCGCTCAAGGTCAGAGGCGGAGTGGAGGAGGGTGGCTGTGAAGGTGCAAGGGAGAAAGCGGCTGAAGATGCTGCACCTGAAGGAGGAAGAGGAGAAGGAGGGTGGCTTTTCTTTTGTGTGCTGCTTTTGCTCAGGTGCTCTTCCCATTGCAGTTTGTGCCTTTTCTTCATGTACCTTCATAAGGCACTTCTCCCTACGTGGGTGTTGGCCTTTCCACGGCTCAATTTTTGGAGGAAGAGAGAACAGATGGCATTGCTCCGTTCTGAGGAAGACACACTAAAAAATTTCCAAACCGCTGAGCCCTCCTGGGGTGATAGCACTATGGTGGCATGAGCAGGTGACGTTGAAGGGCATGTTGGATGGCTGTACATAGGTGGCGATACATGCCGCTGGACACTGCCACCAGCTGTTTCATATGACGAGCACCCCCTGCTTCTTTCAGGAACTCGTCTTCTCCTACTTCTCTCTGACTCCCCCTCTGAACTGTCCCCCTGTTCATCTCCTCTATTGGGAACATACGTGGGATCCGTATCATCGTCACCATCATAATCATCCTGCCCAGCTTCGCTTGCCTCAGACACCTCCAAAACTGCACCAACAGCAGGTACAGCCCATAGTGTCGCCTAACTCAGACATATGAGGTGGTGTAACTTGCTTAGCGCCTTCATCTGGTTGTAACAATAATGGCTGTGCATCAGTGATTTCCCCACCAAATAACTCCTGCGAACTGTCAAATGTAGTGGATGTGGTACTTGGAGTAGTGCTGGTGGCTGCGGAAGATGAGGTGTTCTGTGTTAAATAGTCTACCACGTCCTGACAATCTTGGGAGTTGATGGGACGTGCCTTTTTCTGAGCACTGTACTTTGGTCCAGGGCCGCACGAAACCACATCAGCATGACCTCACACAGACCTGCCGGGTGGCCTTCCTCTGGGTCTGCCTCTACCTGTTTTGTCAGTTTTGTCCATATTGGGGGGGATGAAGTGAAAGGTATGCACTGACTTGACTAATACAATTTGCAGTCACACAGGTGCAGTTAACAGGTATGCACAGAGTGGTATATCACACTGCGTGCACTCATGTAGGTATGTGGGTGCACTGAACACAACAGGTAGGTATATGCAGTGATGAGGTGGGTGCACTGAACACAACAGGTAAGTATATACAGTGATGAGGTAAGTGCACTGAACACAACAGATAAGTATATGCAGTGATGAGGTGGGCGCACTGAACACAACAGGTTGGTATATGCAGTGATGGGTATTATAATGTGCACCTGTCACACACAGATAGGTAGTGGACAGGCACAGTAACACTGCGTGCACTCACATAGGTGACACTGTGTGCGCTCAACTCATGTAGGTAGGTGGGTGCACTGTGAACAACAGGTAGGTAGGTAGGTATATGCAGTAATGGGTATTACAATGTGCACCTGTCACACACAGACAGGTAGCGGAGAGGCACAGTGACACTGCGTGCACTCACATAGGTGGGTGGGTGCACAGTAAACAACAGGTAGGTATATGCAGTGATGGATGGGTAATGTGCACCTGTCACACACACAGGTAGTCACTGAATGTGCTGGGCCTGGCAGTGGCACACACAGTAGGAATCAAGGCTGTCTATGCAACACAAGTGTCAGTGGGACACACAGAAAAAAAAAAAGAGATTAGCTCTCAAAAGAGCTGTTGTGGGGTGCTATTTTAGCAGTAAGATTCAGCAAGGAGCAAGCTAAGAAGCCTACAAGAGCCTAACTAATCTGAGTAAAATGGCCGGCGATTCCTGCCTTTTATAAGGGGGGGGGGGGAGTGGCTCCAGGAGAGAGTGTAGCCTGATTGGCTACAATGTGTCTGCTGACTGTCTGTGATGTAGAGGGTCAAAGATGACCCTAATGGTGCACTATGGGGGTGAATCAAACTTCCAGTAAATTTTACGTTTCTCCGCGATCGCGAACCCCTGGAAGTTCGCCTGGAACAGTTCGCCAGCGAACCGTTTGGGCCATCTCTAGTCACTGACTGTCCCCAGGTTAGCTCACATTATAATCCTATCATAGTCTAACCTCCTACCATATTATTATTATGTATTTGTATTCTGTAGCACTGACATCTTCTGCAACACTTTAGAGATCATATTGTCATGTCACAGACTGTCCTCAGAGGAGCTCACAATCTAATCCCTACCATAGTTATCCTACCTAATAAAAGGCAAGTGTCGCTGCGTCCCATGTCCGTCCGTCAGTGCATTTTGTGGGGCCAGAAGGGGCGGGCGTGTGATCGCATGACGGGTGCACGATGGGCGTGCGCATGCGCGCGGTGCATTAGGGACAGACCTAGCCCGTTTTTAAACGGGCTTAGGTCCACTAGTAGTCTAATATTTTTACTACAGTATAGGATTGTGTTGGGATAAAGCAGGTGACTTATTAGTATGTTTTTAGAATATAAGAGAACATGAAGTGTCTGAGTTAAATCTGGGGGAAGATAGAAACTCCATGCAGATTTTGCCCTGGCCAATGTTCGAACCTAGGACTCAGCACTATAATACAGTAGTGCTATCCGCTATGCCGCTATTTTTCTCATATCTATCTGCTCATCAATGTTATTGTCATCGATTCTGACCCTCTACTACCCCTCCTCCCTCCATTCTACTTCTCTTATCTTGTCTCACTTACACTACTTGGCTCACTGTATGAGTATGTGAGTCTCTTCAGTGACATATCCTCTGTCATAAAGCCCAGCTTCCTCCCCTCCTCTGAAAACGCTGTGCCATGACAGGTAGTGTCACATACTGTACATCTGCACATGCGTGGAAGCTGGGCTGCAGCCCTGGGCTAATCTGAAGAGAGGCGAGAGGAGCAGCCAGAGAGAGAAAGAGAGAGAGAGAAAGAGGAGGCAAGTGCTGAGAAAGGATACATTAGCAGAAGAAATGGAATGCTCAGCAGTCGGGTATTTGGACAAGTAACAGTTTATACTGAAGCAGCAGTAATGATATTGATAGGAGACAAAGTAATAAGGGACAGCGAGTGACACACAGCAGGGGATACGCTGGATGAAAGGAAGCGGAGTGTCGGCTGTGACAGCTTGATGCATGCTGAGGATAACACCCCGTTCAGAAGAGCATTGGAAGAAGTGTATCAATCTAGAGCTCCCAGCCGTGGTTCGGATTCACAAGAGATTGCTGCTGGAAGGTGTCCAGGGGACTGCACGGGGCAGTGAGGACAGGGCATGTGCTGGCATAGGGCACCTCTGCCACGATGGAACTGGGGATGTGCTGCTTGTACACTGTGACCACTCTCTGCAGCCGAGGTGAGCTACACTGGCAGCACACTGCAGATTCACAAGACTGACCTTGCTAACAGAGGGAGAGACTCACACCAGGATTTATTACTCTAATGCTTTGGATGTTGCTTAGCCTTCTTTCAAAGACTGGAGTGCACTGTGTTTTAACCCTCAGGAAGACCTATTTTCAGACAAAAAGAAGAAACTTATTCAGTCTTTCAGACTGTGCAAGTTTGAGTCCAGCCTGTGTTGCTTGATTCTTTAGGCCACCCTGGTCATTAATGAATTGATTCTCTACTGTATTAACATTGCACTAACACTTTTGTCTTTGCACTTGCCATCATGGAGCCGTGGAAACAGTGTGCCCAGTGGCTGATCAGATGCAGGGTGCTTCCTCCTAACCACAGGGTGACATGGGACACAGCTCAGGTGTTCGACCTGGCACAGACCTTGCGAGATGGAGTTCTGTTATGCCAACTGCTCAAGAACCTGCAGCCAAGCGCCATCAATCTGAAGGATATCAACCTGCGACCCCAGATGTCCCAGGTCAGTGACTACATCATTTGTAAAGTCTCTGTGTGTTACATGTAGCAACTAAGCAAGAGCTTTCTTAGAAACAAGTGAAAAGAAAATCAAAAATAACAGGGCAATAGTTTAAACTTGATGTGAAACTGGCTGTTGGAGTTGCCATGCCCTACCTTAGACTGTGTGCAGTGATGTGAAATGACAGGACATGACTATGAGTTCAACTGTAGTGTAACCAAAGTGCAGGAGATGACAGTTTGTCAATGTCTCTAGCTTGCAAAACATCTCTCTCTCAGTTACAGCATATTATTGCTGTTCTCAGTTAGCGTGTGAATGATCCCATATGTATTTATGCAATTTAAGATATTTTAAAACCCTGCTCAATTTGAATGGAGAGTCCTGAGCTGAATGGTCTGCACCTTCTTATGTCACTTATTGACTCCAGAGCAATCATAAGACAGATTTATCAAAACCAGTTACAAGAAAAACTGGAGACGGACCATTGCAAAAAATGGAGCAGATGTCCAGATTATTGATTCTGATTGGCCACTTGGAGCAATTCCACATCTTCTGTACCTGTTTAGTAGCAGCTCTAGTTATCCTTGTACTGGCTTTGATAAATCTTCCTCATAGTGTCTTTTCCAAATTTGTCCCACCTCGCCTTAGTTTATTTATTCTATAGTAAGCAAAGGTAATCAGGGATGTGTAACACCAAGATTTAGCTTTGACGTAGTCCCTGCTATTGGGCAGAATCAAACTTTTGGAGTAATTTTGGAGTCTATTTGTAAGCTAAAAGGCCAGCATACCATTCACCATGCCAGTATCCACAGAAAATGGAAAATCTAGTTGTGCATAGAGCTTGATTTAGATGCAGACTTGCTTACAAATGAAAACGGTGGATATAGAAAGTGCAACATCCTAGACAATCTGTAAAATTAGAACAGGCATGTCCAAAGACCGTCCCGGGGGCCAAATGCCGCCCACTGAGCTTTTTCTGGTGGCCCCTGAAGCTCTCTACAGTTGTTAATTCCATGTGGCCCACAGGCTGTAGTTGTGGTTCGGCATTCAGGGGCCACCTTATCTCGCCGTTCTGCCTTCTCCTTTATTGGCCTGTAGGTTATCAGCCACCACTGTAGCCAGGGCCGGGCCGAGGCATAGGCTGGAGAGGCTCCAGCCTCAGGGCGCAGTGTAGGAGGGGGCGCACAATTCATTCAGCTGTCATTCCTAATTGTGTTTGAAGCAGAAAGAATTAAGAAAATGAGATACATGGCAGTGACTGCAAGCCAGATAACTAGATATTAAGGTGTTGGGGAGGTTGTGGGCCCCGTGGCACCTCTTAGTCTAATAGCAATCAGTGTGTGACGGCTGGAGTGGCAGGGATGGAGGGGCGCACTTTGGTGTCTCAGCCTTGGGTGCTGGAGGACCTTGTCCCGCCTCTGACTGTAGCAGTAGCAGCCACTAATTAGCAGCCACCATTGTGCCAGCAGCAGTAACAGCCACTGAGTTCGCCCCTAGCACTCTCAAGAATGATGATATGACCCTTGGTCTAAAAAGTTTGGACACCCCTGAATTAGTCCTATACTAAGAGACAATAAAAGTTGCTGTTGCTGACTTTGATGTAAATTAATAAAGGTTAATACTGATCCTCTATGTTGGACACTTTGAGTCACTGGCTCAGTATGCATATAAGGTGTTTTGACATCACAGGGGCGACCTGTACCCTGGGCCAGTGCTTCCACAGGGAGTTGCTCAGCGCCTTTAGCTCCTTAGGGGCCCCACAAGTAATATAGAACTCACAGGGGCCCCACATTAAACCTTTCCTACCTGCTTTACCTGCATGCGTGTTGCAGGTATGTGACTGAAGCTAGATCAGTGTGATATGCAGGCAATTAGTATTTTTCAGAAACAGGTCAGGAATGGCAGCTTGCTTAAAGAGACTCCGTAACAAAAATTGCATCCTGTTTTTTATCATCCTACAAGTTCCAAAAGCTATTCTAATGTGTTCTGGCTTACTGCAGCACGTTCTACTATCACCATCTCTGTAATAAATCAACTTATCTCTCTCTTGTCAGACTTGTCAGCCTGTGTCTGGAAGGCTGCCAAGTTCTTCAGTGTTGTGGTTCTGTGATGCATCTCCCCCCTCCAGGACCCTCTCTGCACTATTTAGATTAGGGCAGCTTCTCTCTTCTCTCTTATCTTTTACAAGCTGGATAAATCCTCCCCTGAGCTGGCTGGGCTTTCACATACTGAGGAATTACATACAGGCAGAGCTGTCTGCACTCTGCAGGAAGAAACAGCCTGACACTTCAGTGGAAGATAGCTGCAGGGAGAAAGAAACACACAAATGATCTCTTGAGATTCAAAAGGAATGCTGTATACAGCCTGCTTGTGTATGGATGTATTTTCTATGTGTGGACATACTGTACATCAACCTACTTCCTGTTTTGGTGGCCATTTTGTTTGTTTATAAACAAACTTTTTAAAACTGTTTTTAACCACTTTTAATGCGGCGAGGAGCGGCGAAATTGTGACAGAGGGTAATAGGAGATGTCCCCTAACGCACTGGTATGTTTACTTTTGTGCGATTTTAACAATACAGATTCTCTTTAAAGGACACCTGAAGTGAGAGGGATATGGAGGCTACCATATTTATTTCATTTTAAACAATACCACTTGCTTAGCAGTCCTTTTGATCTTTCATGCATCAATAGTGTCTGGCACGGCGGAGCAGCGTGTGTGTGACGTCATACAGTGGGCGGGGGGTGCGGCATGATCAAAAGAATCGCCTGTTGCTCGTGGGAGTTGATTCGCCGGACGAATTGCTTGCGGGTGGACGGTTGTGGATCATATTGTACACATGCCTGATTATTGGCTGAGGTGTTCGTTATATGCCACCTCAGCCAACTTTATTCTAGCGTGTGTACGAGGCTTATGGCTAAAGGTATAAAGGTGCGTACACACGCACTACCGCAGGCAACGACGGGTCCGCTGGACCCTCCCGCTGGGCGGACGTTCAGCCGACAGTAGCACGTGTGTATGCGGATCATTCAGAAACAGCCTTATCAGTCTGCTTGACAGACTGTACACTACAGTACTACTACTGTCGCTGGAACACCCGCCCACCGTGTTGTCTGCGGTAGTGCGTGTGTACGCACCTTATGCCGGGCATACACCGGAATCGAGCTGCTGGCTCGATGCCAGCGCGTCCCCGCGGCCGCCCGGATCGATTCCGGCTCATCCCCGCGTGCACTTCCTTATCTTCTGTTCGTTTTTTCTTTTGTCCTGCCCGCCGGTATTGAGCGCGGAATCGATCCGGCGGGGTATCGGACACGTTGGATATTATCAATCAAGCCATCAGCGGTTCGATTGATAAAAAAAGATTTTTTATCAGCATTAAGAGGCAAAGGATCAGCAGAACAGCCAAGCAACTGGTACTGCTTAAAAGTAAACAAACATATCAGTCTCCATATCCTTCTCACTACAGGTGGCCTTAAATCTCTCCAAAGTGTTCTCAACTGAAGGCAGTAAAACTGAAAGCTGCTGTAAATTGATGCACTTTGGACTTTCTTTTTACGGTTATTTGCATTTTCTGTTCGCATAAGCTTTCAGACGCTGGTTTGTCTGATACAGGAAGAGAATTTGCAATGGTTTTTTTAAATATTGTGTTTACATAAATATTGCATCTGTTTAACGCTGTTTCGTACATAACATTTGGCAAACTTATGCTTTTTTATGATCTATCTAACATGGATATTGCTATACTCTGTAGAAAGACTGTAGTATACAGCTGTACAGGTTCATTTCTGCACATGATTGCTTATTTTTGTCAATACACTGAGAATGAACACTGGCTTTCTATCCGGCACCCTGCTGAGCCTATCCACACACTGATAATCAACATGCTGTATTGTTTACTGATACTGAACATAATGAACTCACTGTACTGGGCAACTGTGCTGAGTTTCACAGGCAAGCTAATTACTGTCAGACTGCAATGCATATTGATGACAAATAGCTGTGCTCTGAGCATGCTTTGTTTGTACATCATTTGGGCTCATCAGTCTCCTAATGGTGAATATTTTGTATATGTTTTAGGCTAGGAGCTCAAAGGTTATTTGTAATCCTCTGACATTAGATGCACTGGGAGTATTTTTCATACATTGCGGAAGTGTATGGATTTCTTTACATTCTGTAATAAATGTTTCCCTTATTCTATAATGTATATTTAGAAATGTAGACCCCATAGCATTCTCATATTCAGAAGTTAAGAAACTATACTTTTAATTACCCAAAGCATAGTGCAGTCAGACAGAGCCTTTGGTAGAGGAACTCTCTCTTTACAGTAGGATGTAGGAAGTGGTTTTGTTCACAGTGCTTAACCCTTAGATTTGTCACAAGCTTTACAACACTTTACAAATATGTGCTGAAAGACACATCTATGATGGCAGAAGGCCCAATTAAGGGGGCTGTTGAAAAACCTGGAGGACCCTTGGGTGTTAGCTAAATGTTGTGCCACACTCGGTGCAACATGCTGAATGGAGGGCGTTGTTAAGTAACGGCTTTAGATTAGCATGTGCTTAAGCTTCTGATCATATGCTGAATTCATTAAACCTATAGTAGGGGCCTGATGTAAGCAGGGAAGCTGAAGTAAAAAGGGATATAGGGGCTGAGGACAATTTGCCTGGCTTTCCTGCTGATACTGTGCTTCTACTTTTAGCTGTAGGCAGTGAACAAGCATTCAGATCAAATGTTCTGACTGAAGTCTGACTAGACAAGACACATAACATTTATATCACACTATTCTCCTGGTGGACTCAAAGCACCAGAGCTGCAGCCACTTGGACATTCTCTATAGGCAGCAGCAGTGTTAGGGAGACTTGCCCAAGGTCTCCTTATGAATAGAGCTGTAGCCACTTTGATGTGCTCTATAGGCAGTAGCAGTGTTAGGGAGACTTGCCCAAGGTCTCCTTACGTGCTGGCTTACTGAACAGGAAGAGCCTAGATTTGAACCTAGTTCTCCTGTGTCAGAGGCAGAGGCCATTATACTATCATCAACCACATGTTTGTTTTGGAACAAAGGTCAGAAAGGTCAGCAGGACTGCCAGGCAACTGGTAACTGTTATTGTTTAAAAGCAAATATATATGGCAGTAGGGATGAACGAGATTTATTTTTAAATACACAAAACTATCCCAGCGTTTATGGGGGCATGGGCCACGGTACACAGGGTTAACTTACCTATATCGCTACCTCTTGCCACCGCGCTGTATACTGCTCTCCATCCTCCCAACTATGCAGCCCTATATGTAGTCCACCAAATGTGCAAGTGCTTGTACTGTACCTCCAATGGGAGGACAGAATTGCTCCTTTGCAGCAGAGAATGTACCAGGGCTGCTGGGTAATTTCTAGAACAATTTCTGACATAGTAAACCACATTTCCTGGTCCCTTGGAGTTTTCTATAACAAGATTAAATTGTATATTTACAGACACAAGTTAGATACCAACCTAAGCAGAGGGAAGCCATTATGGCTGAGCTCCTAAATGAAAGGGAGTGCAGCCACAAGAACATGTCCAGCAAGCTCTTGTTCAGACGGTCCGTGTGTGGCAACTGTGGGTTGAGGAGCAGATGGAAACTATGCTACCTGATCTGGGGGTCTGGGCGGATCGGGTAGCCACACTCTCCGCCACTCCTGTGGCCCGCATCTCTGTATTTTCATTTTTGTGACCCCAGAGGGGTCTGTGGTAATGACACTGGAAGGAGAGTGAGATGCTCTCTCAGCATACATGGAGGCGGGGGAGTTGCGGGGGAGCGGCCAGGAAGACCAGCTGCTCGATGGCAGCTGTAATAAAGCCTCCAAGAATGCCCCTAGTGGGCGTTTTGAGCAGGGAATCCCTCTCCTCCTTTCTTCTCGAGATTAGCGACAATTATAGTCGCCAGTTTCATGCGGTTAAAGCACGGAGTGGGGGGAACAAAGAGCGGCGTGGGGGGGAGGGACACAGAGGCATTTCATGGGGCAGGGAACATGCCTCTGTGTCCCATCTGCCCCCCAAGGAACCGCCTCGGGTTCTCTTTAAGGGGCTAAGTGGTGGGTGTTAAGGTTAGGCACCACCAGGGGAGGGTCATGTATGAGAGTAGGGAGAGGTTAGGTCATTGTAAATTACTATTAACCTTCCCAGCGTTCAATTTTCCCAGGATTTCTGTGCAATAAGTGATAAAATTTATTTTTAAAACTTTTTTTTTTCCTGTAACTTGGCAAAATGTGTCAAGAAAGGGTCTAGTATACAGTGCAGGAGAGTATTGATGTGTATGCATGTTTATACTGTTCACAGCAAGTTTTTATGGATGGACATTTCTGTCCATACCGCTAGGGAGGTTAAATATTGTCAATATTTTACTATATGAATGAAGTAGAATATTGGTAAATTTACAGATATTCTACCACCGCTTTTCCTGCACACTTTTAAATGGGTGCATTTATCAAATATATGCCTCTGGACTATCCATATTTATATATACCTATATATATCAGGTTTGCTTAAAAGGGTTATTTTTTGATTAAGGCCGGCTCTCTTAAAGAGTAACTGTTAGGCATTAAATACAAAATTAAATCTCTGTTGCAGGCTGTTACAAGGGTAAAAAGGATGCTAACCAGGCAATTCAAAACTTTTAAATCAATCTTACTTGTTTTCCAATAAGGTTTTCTCTCCCCATGCCCCCATGCTCTATACTGGTACACAGACGCAAAAGGGTAGTGACATGGCATGCTGAATCAGCCTGATTGGCTGAAGCCTCTGTCACTCACCTCTCTGCTCTGTGATTGGCCACTATGGTAGTCGCAGCCGCTGTTACAGCGCAGGGAGTTACTGTCCTCGGCCCCCCTCTTCCAGTGGCATGTCCGCCCCCTCTGCCGCATCTGCAGCCCGACGCATTTCCTCTCGTCCCCGCGCTGAATATTGGGGAAGGATAAAGGCGGCACACACAGACTCACCTAATTTTGGTTCCAGGTGCTTTAGTTCCCTTCTGTACTCTCTGCACTACTGCCGACGGTAGTGCAGAGAATAGATAGGAACAGCAGCACTTGGATCCATTATTAAGGGGAGTCTGTGCCTGCTGCAGTTATCCTACCCGCTGTGCTCGTAATTAGTGCAGGGAAGAGGGGGATGCAAGGGGGGAGGGAAATCTACCTGGTGGATGCAAGATGGCCCCGGCCAGAAGCAGATTGCTCCTTATTTACTATATAAAATTATATGGGAAGCAAATGTGGACACTACAATACATCTGTTATGTAAGTAGAGCAAGTATTTATCTACTTACATATGTGTTTTTTTTGTTGGGGGGGGGGCATATTATTGCTAATAGTTTCTCTTTAACCAACATTTTCATACATCAGACTGAATGTACATTATTTGTCACAAGCAAAAGTCATCACTTCTAAAGCATCACATATACAACCAAGGTAGGGAGAGTACATATTTACAGTATAACAAACACGCGCACACTCGCACCATGCTAGTCAGCATTATTGATGGCTTAACGGGGTGAAAGAGGAGGCAGTGGAATCAATGATGTGGGGTCGGGATGGAACAGAAGGTAGTGTTCGTGTTCGATGACAGAGCAAGATGCAACAGCAATGACTGATAGAAAATTGAGAGGTGATAGAAGGGCAGCAAGCATCATTCATAATAGGGAAGACTGGGACAGGAGGAATCATTGGCACAGAAGAACGTTGTGACAGGAGGCAGCAAGGGCACAAGAGGACAAAAGGTAGAGGAGATCAGTGATACGCATAGGCAGGTTGTAAAGTAGGGAACGTGGTAAATTGATGGTGTAACCGGTCGATACAGGAATGGTTCTCTAGATTGTAAGCTTGTAAGAGCAGGTACTTTCCCTCTAGTTTTTCCTGTTTCTGTGCATTTTACCAAATTAACATGTCCCAGTATTGGTGAACGATTTCAAACTACACATACATTGTATGTACAGTAGAGTCTCAGCTAATTCAAACTCAGGCAACAGACACCTGATAAGGTCACCTGACACGCATTGGGTCACGTGCATGTATCAGGAGACTACAGAGGATGCAGCAGAAAGGCCGTCAGCTGTAAGATGTCAGCAGAATGGAGCCTGGAGCTCTGGTATGTGTTTTCTGCTGTAGGCTGCCCAGCATCAGTAGGGGGGAGGGGGGACTAAGTAGGGGGAGTGCCTGGCTGCTAGGACTCCTAAGCCAACCAGAATTACACCTATGCTCGTTATGCTCGTGGGGGGGGGGGGGGGGGGGGCTCGTGGACACAGTGGCAGAGGAGAGTGGGAATAGAGGTTAACAACCCATCTTCCGGGATCCACCACTGACTCTTTCTTATTCCTCTCCCATCCATTGTGTTGGTAACACCTCCCCCTGTGATAATGTAACAGCATGTCATCATAGGGGGTGCTGGTACCAACGCAATGGACGCCTGGGAGAGGAAGAAGATAGAGGCTGCAGGTATCTTGGAAGGTAAGTTGTTACTGTGCTATGCCCGGTCTTCCCCATCGCTGTGCCTATGCCTGGCTACCTATACTGGAGGCACCTGCCTTGCTATCCTATACTGGGGGCAACTATACTGGCTACCTATACCGGAGGCACCTACCTGGATAACCTATACTGGGAGCCACTATACTGGCTACCTATACTGGAGGCACCCACCTGGCTAGCCTATACTGGGGACAACTATACTAGCTACTTATACTGGGGGCACCTACCTGGCTAACCTATACTGGGGGCAACTATACTGGCTACCTATATTGGGGAAACCTATGCCTGGCTACCTATACTGGGGGGGCCTATAGCTGGCTAGCTATACTGTGGGGGCACCTAGACCTGCCTAATCTATTCTGTGGGCACCTATACCTGGCTCCATCTTCACCCTGGGTGCCAATTAGCCTAGAAACTGCCCTGGGTTGAACTGAACATGAGGCAGTAAAATCAACATCAACAAAATAGGATGGTGTTGATCAGTGAGGGTGTAGCAGAAGAGATAGTGCATAACTTGAGAAATTAGCAAGTTTTAACATACAGCAAAACTGACACAGCAAGACAAAAACTCCTAATTTTGTAAGAGATTATGGTTTGGGTCTTCTTTTTGGTTTATTTTTTTTAACCATATGACTATGGTAGGAATTCGTTTGTGGGCACCTTTGAGGGACAGTTACAGCAACGTTCACATTGCACGCGTTCCCATCCGCGTTTCGGGAACGCATGCAGGAAGCCAACACGCACGACATCAGACAGTGCACAGACAGCACTGTCAGATGTTCACACTACATGCGTTCCGGACCAGTGCGGTCCGGGAACGCATGCTGCATGCATTTTTTGCAGAAACGCTCGGCTGACCCATTTACTTCAGGTGAATGGGATCAGCCTTGCAACGCATAGAAACGCGGATGGCGTGCGTTCGTATGCATTGTGTTTGGAACGCACGGCCATCTGCGTTTCAAAATGTAAACGTGGCCTTTAACCTCCCTGGCATTATGATTATTTCCAGATTTAGGGTCTAAAAGCCATGCAATTTTTTCACAAGCTTTTAGACCCTAAAAACAAGAAAAAAAACATACCACAGAGAGATCTGCAGCAGCTCCTGCATATAATGCTGGGAATACACCATGAGATTTTTTGGCAGATAGCTGGTTCAATAGATAATTTCTGACATGTCCGATCTGTCCAAACAGGTTGCACGCATCCTATTGGACGCGTTGCAAGCCTCACCACTGCGCACTTCCTCCTTACGGCTTGAAGGAGGAAGTGAGGCTTGCAAAGCGTCCAATAAGACGCGTACAAGCTGTTGGAGCGCAGGGAGGACAACAGATTTATGGGTAACTAACCCCTTGTCATCTAGCCGCACAGCTGAGGTAATTAAGTCTCATTTAAATCACAAATTCGAGTCCTTAGGGACTCGTGACTATAAATTAATATTGTATAAATTAAGCAATTGTATTCATTATGCTATATTCAGTAAAGTTCCCCTTTAAATTACCGGATCTACTCAGTTGTCATCCCTCTGGCAGTTTGGTGTCCAACTCAGCCTTTTGGATACAGTTTTTCACATGATAACTCAGTAACTGCTAAACTCAGCATTGCACAGTTGGGAGTCTGTACATCTATTAAACACCATCTTTTTGAGAAATGGCCACAAAGGTACAGGTAATGCAGACACAGACTCTGAAAAGACCAGACACAGAGGTAATGCTTGAAAACTCAAGCCCAGGCACTGTTTACATTTAATATATATATATATTTTAACATATTGTATAAAGAAAAAATGTTCGCAGCTTTTAATAAATAAAAAAAGGACCAGCACACCAATTCGTAGATCATGTTATCCTTAGCAACCTTCAGCTGCCTGCTCGCTATCCCCTTCAGTCAGTCTGAAGTCATGCCTCTCCTGAATGACAGCCTATGAATGACTGCCAGTGCTGATAGGCTGTCATTCAGCAGAGAGGCAGGGCTGCAGCTGGTAGGCTGTCTCATTCTCACCCTTGCATGACCAGGTGACTGATGAGGGGTACATATTATAATGCCACCTGTCAGTTGTTCGCAGGGCAAACCGAATGATGGCTCACCCTGCTACTGCTGAAATTCCCAGCGGCGTTAAATACTATTCCCCCTCTGAGTCGCAGTGACACGCGGGAGGGGGGTGCATAATTCGGGGTCCGTTTTTTATAGCACTGGAATTACCAGCACATGGTAGTGGACTTTAACCACAGTGATATGTTTAATCTGCATTGCCATTTTTTAATTCCATATATATATTTTATAATGGGTGAAACCTAAAAATTGTGTGTTTTTCTTCTTTTCCCTTTCCTTTCATGTCCTGAAAAAAATGATCCTGCTTAATAAAAATGCCTGGTTTCTTGGTCCAGGCATATGGGTGAACTGCTGTACTATGCAGGCATGCTGCATGCACGTGGGAGGTTAAGTGCAGGTCACAGCACGCGTGAGTAGGTGCGCCACTGTTCAGCGACTGTTATGTAACCAGCTAAAATCACTAGTAAATCTGTATTACTTAGGTGTCGTAAGTAGTGATAAAGTTATTGTTGATGAAATAGGGACACAGCTAAATTGTCAGAACTGCTGTAGTCCATAACAGGAATACAATCTCTAGAAGTGAAGTCGTTAAAATAATAAACAGAAGTATAGTTTATGGCACTGAACAAACAAACTGTAGAAATTGAAAAAGTGGTGTTTTCCGTGTTGCTCAAATCTATGTAAAGATCAGTAAAGGCAGCTGCGATATTTGTTAGGTTTAGTTTCTGACAGGGAAAACATTTCACTGTTACTTTTTAGGTTAACTTCAAAAAATGCACTGTTGACTGTGGAATCTCTACATGTTTAAGTTTCCATTGTGACCCCTGTTTATAATACTTGTATTCTTAGATCTGCAGAAAAGGAAGCTATTGTCTTTCCATTTCCTATATTACAGTTAACGTGGGAAGATATCAGTTCCTTCCATCTGTTCTTATGTTTTTGCTTTTTTTTGTTACTTTTGCAATTCAAAAGTAGTTGTAATATTCCCTTAGACATGATGGCACATTTTATAATGTGTTTGTGTACTTTATACTGTATATATAATGTATGTGTGTGTGTATAGACATTTTTTACAAAAACAAAGTAAAATAATATGAGTTGGTAAGCATTGTGCGAGTGTATTGAATTATTATTGTTCTTGATTTGTGATGCTATACACATGAATAGTTTACAAACAAGTCACATACAAGCTTGCAATCTAAAGGGTGAACACAGAAGGTATTGGGGTGGGGTGTCAGGCAGTAAGCTATGAGACAGAATTATGGGCCATATCCTATTCCAGGAGATAAGTAGCTTGCAGAGTGTGAGCTACTTATCACATGCTTATCACCTGACATTGCACTAGGATTACTGGCAAATCCAATTGTCGACTTCACTTCTGGGATGGGTGAGTGCTAAGAGCATTACCTAGGTGAATAGTAGCTATGAGCTATGAAGTTTAAAGGTTTGTGCTATGGAGCTGTCCTTCAGCACCAAGGTACTGCTGCTATGCTCCCCTGGGACATCTGTCACTTCTGTCACTGTCACCTGCTGTCCAGCCCTAGCTGCCTCGAAGGCAGCCCGCTTCATGCCAGGCTCTTCTCACACTGTCCCTCTGTGTTAACCCACCAGACCATCTGCTACTAATGCTGCTGCTTCCTCTTATGCACATCACTGAAGCCCCAACAAAAGCATTCTCATTGGTCTTTCAAATGATTTTCATTAGTCCACCTAATGGAGCTATGAAGATGCTTTTGCCGGGTTACAGTGTTCTGTATATGGTCTGGTCACGATACTATGCCATAACAGCCACCACTGTACACAATATGGAAGGCTCTGTAAGAGAGGGGCATCAAAGCCCCCCCCTCCTGCAATCCCTTGTCCATATCATGGACAAGGGTCTCTTCCCCACCTCTGCTGCACGAAAGGAGGTAGGAGTGGATAGGTCCTAGGGGGCTCATGTTAGACGTTTTAGTAAGAAGACCCCCAGATATCTGTCCTCTTTCAGGCACATAGGTATAGAAGGTCCCTTTTGACCCTATACAGTAGAATCCCTTCATGGTAAACTCCAATGGACCAGGAAAGGTAGTTTACTATATCAAAAATTTACTATATCAGAATTGGTCAAACATTGAATATTTATACAGACATATTTGCTGGGACATGAACACTAAGTTTACTATATCCAGAGGTTTACTATATCAGAGTTTACTATAATGAGATTCTGCTGTACCTATTTAGCGTAAATAGTAAAATTTATTAAATGAAACCTGAGACAAATAGTTCTAGGTACTTTGGCAAAATCGCGCTTTGTCTTCTTTTTCTAGCTTGGAGAAATGTTTCCTGGCCAATGCTCTCCGTCAGACTACTGCTGCTGATGCTACCCACCACCCTGCATCGCCATTCCTTTCAGCTCAGCTGGGCTCTCCTGGCCTCATTGCTACTCATCCTGCAGAACCCGCAATCTTTGCGAACATTTGTTGCTCCTTGTTGACACTCTGTCACTTTCTAATACTGGCAGTCCCAGCAAAGCATCTTTGGAGCGCCTGCTGGGAGAGACTCCCCATTGGTTCATGGTCTGGACCAATGAGAATCCTCCCTAAAAATGATTTCCATTGGTATATTAAACTGGCTAATGAAAGTCCTTCTCAGAGAGGATTTTCATTAGTCCAGACTGCGGACCAATGGGCAGCCCCGTTGGGAGGTTCAAAGATGCTTTGTCGGGGCTGCTTGTATTACAGAGGGATGGCAAGGAGTGACCAAGGTGGGGGATGCTCATGATGGTGTGAGCACTGGGAGGCAGATGGCGTCAGGAACGGAGGTGCACGACTGAGTTGCAGTGAGAAGTGTGTTTATGGTGGTACCTGATCCTACCGGATGTGCCACGGAGAGGTTCAGACAAATCATGTTTTGCGATCACAGGTCAGGTCTATTCTACTCATCACACTGCTCACTCCATGTGCCGTCATCCCTTCTCCCCTCTCCATAGCAACAATGCATTCCTAGCCTAAAGACTAGCAAAGTATATGGATGAAGGACTATCGCCCAAGGAATCGAGTCCTGATCCCTCTGGGCAACAATAACTGTATGTACCTTGAGATAAAAATGGATAGTTATGAGTAATAAGACAAATTAAACTACCAGTAGTTGAAGAGAAGGTAGGTGAGGGAGTTCTGTACTTTAGAGATAAAATCAACAAAACTTTAGAACAAAGTTGAGATGCAGAGTGCTGGAGGAGGCGGTGGAGGATAGAGTTTGGTGTTAACACTATTGAAAAGCAGTTTGAGGTTATAAGAGTGTGATGTTATAAGAGAGAAATAGGAATTTTCAGCTGCTGACAAAGTAATTCTGAGCTGCTGCAGGGTACAGTACATTTATATATTTGGAAATCATTGCCTAATTTGCTCTTTCACCAACAATGTTCAGCCATCCAAGACTGTAGCTTCAGCAATTTAGCCTGACTGCTGGCTGGCATTGTTGGTTTGATGCTGGAATATGGAGAGAATCTGATCCACACAAATAGACTTTAACCACCCTGGCGTTCTATTAAGATCGCCAGGGCGGCTGCGGGAGGGTTTTTTTTAAATAAAAAAAAAACTATTTCATGCAGCCAACTGAAAGTTGGCTGCATGAAAGCCCACTAGATGGCGCTCCGGAGGCGTTCTTCCGATCGCCTCCGGCAGCCAGAAGTAACACGGAAGGCCGCAATGAGCAGCCTTCCGTGTTTGGCTTCTCCTGTCGCCATGGCGACGAGCGGAGTGACGTCATGGACGTCAGCCGACGTCCTGACGTCAGCCGCCTCCGATCCAGCCCTTAGCGCTGGCCGGAACTATTTGTTCCGGCTGCGCAGGGCTCAGGCGGCTGGGGGGACCCTCTTTCGCCGCTGCTCGCGGCGGATCGCCGCAGAGCGGCGGCGATCGGGCAGCACACGCGGCTGGCAAAGTGCCGGCTGCGTGTGCTGCTCTTTATTTGAGCAAAATCGGCCCAGCAGGGCCTGAGCGGCAGCCATCGGCGGTGATGGACGAGCTGAGCTCGTCCATACCGCTAAGATGGTTAAAGGATACCCGAACTGAAATGTGACATAATGAGATAGACATGTGTATGTACAGTGCCTAGCACACAAATAACTATGCTGTGTTCCTTTTTTTCTTTCTCTGCCTGAAAGAGTTAAATATCAGGTATGAAAGTGGCTGACTCAGTCCTGACTCAGACAGGAAGTGACTACAGCGTGACCCTTACTGATAAGAAATTCCCCTTTTTTACCTCTTTCTTGCTCTCAGAAGCCATTTTCTGCTAGGAAAGTGTTTTATAGTTGGAATTTCTTATCAGTGAGGGTCACACTGTAGTCACTTCCTGTCCTGATGCGATCGTGCGCACCGGAGAGGGAAGATTAAGCTGTCATATGACAGCTGACATCTCCCCTCAGTGATCAGCAGCCATCGCGTATGGCTGCTGATCACGTGATCACTACGATCGGCGGCGGATCGTAGTGATCAATTTGACAGCTGCGGCGGTAGGGGGGAAAGAAGAGGATCCACTCACCTCCCTGCCATTCCCGCGACGATCGGAGCTCCCCACCGCTCTTGCCGGCATCTCTGCTCCTTCTGACGTCAGCGCCGGGTCCCAGCTTGATGACGTCATCTAGCCGCGACCCTGAACTGAGCGGCAGTAGGAGCAGAGATGCCGGCCGGAGCAGAGGGGTCCGCTGCGGCTCGTCGCTGGAGCCTGGAAGGTGAGTGATGGGCTCTGCATGAAGGGGGGACACCTGGCCACCATGGGAGGACACTGCCCAGCAAGACCCTGCAGGGATCCGGCTGCCCTAACCCCCCAAATGTGCCCCCCCCCCCTTCAGAAAAAACACCTGGTCCTTAAGGGGGGTTAGGCGGCAGGTCCAGAAACAGTTAAACAAAAGTACTGGAGTTTTCAAAAGTATTTTAAAAATTAGAATAAAATAAGACACATGCTCATTTCACTAGTAGGGATAAATGAGAACAGTTTTGTTAAAGTGTACTCTATGGGAAACCTTGGGTCAAAAGTCAAATACTCACCTAAGAAGAGGGAAGCCTCTGGATCCTGTAGAGCAGGGGCCCCCGAACTTTTTCGGCCCGGGGACCACTATCCAGACCAAACCTTTCCCTGGGGTTGGGGGAGGGGGGTTGTGCCAGTTTTTGGGGGAGGGGGGGATGGGTGCAGTTAGGTACAGGTAGGGTATCTAAGTATAGTTGCCCCAGTATAGGGAGTAGAGGTACCCCAGTATAGGGAGTATAGTTGCCCCAGTGTAGGGAGTATAGCTGTCCCAATATAGCCAGTATAGATGCCCCAGTATAGCTAGTATAGATGCCTCAGTATAGTTAGTATAACTGCCCCAGTATAGCTATTATAGCTGCCTCAGTATAGTTAATATATCTGCCCCAGTATAGCTAGTATAGATGCCTCAGTATAGTTAGTATAACTGCACCAGTATAGCTAGTATAGATGCCTCAGTATAGTTAGTATAACTGCCCCAGTATAGCTATTATAGATGCCTCAGTAAAGTTAGTATATCTGCCCCAGTATAGCTAGTATAGATGCCTCAGTAAAGTTAGTATAGCTGCCCCAGTACAGCTAGTATAGATGCCTCAGTATAGTTAGTATAGCTGCCCCAGTGTAGCTAGTATAGATGCCTAAGTATAGTTAGTATAGCTGCCCCAGTATAGCTACTATAGATGCCTCAGTATAGTTAGTATAGCTGCCCCAGTGTAGCTAGTATAGATGCCTAAGTATAGTTAGTATAGCTGCCCCGGTATAGCTAGTATAGATGCCTCAGTATAGTTAGTATAGCTGCCCCAGTATAGCTAGTATAGATGCCTCAGTATAGTTAGTATAGCTGCCCCAGTATAGCGAGTATAGTTGCCCCAGTATAGCGAGTATAGTTGCCCCAATACAGCTAGTATAGATGCCTCAGTATATTTAGTATAGCTGCCCCAATATAGCCAGTATAGCTGCCCCAGTATAGCTGGCCCCAATATAGCTAGTATAGATGCCTCAGTATAGCCAGTATATCTGTCCCAATATAGCTAGTATATCTGCCCCAATATAGCTAGTATAGATGCCTAAGTATAGTTAGTATAACTGCCCCAATATAGCTGCCCCAATACAGCCAGCATAGCTGCCCCAGTATAGTTAGCAGCGGCCGCCACTGTATTATCTTAGCTGGCGACCGCTTCCTCTTATATATCTTGCTCAGCCCCTCTCCTTCAATCCCGTCTTCTCTCACAGCAGCGTGTCTCCCAACTGCTGTAAAGAGGCAGGAAGCAGGGCAGCGGTTCCCATGGTAACAGCGATACGCATCACCACTACAGGAAGCCGCTCTCCTGCTTCTGCCTATTCACAGCAGCTCGGAGACGCGCTGCTGTGAGAGAAGGCGGGATTGAAGGAGAGGGGCTGACCAAGATATATAAAGAGGAAGCGGCCGCCAGCTAAGGTAACACAGCGGCGGCCGCGGGGGGAGGGGACAAGAGGACAGACTTCAGGCCCAGCTGCAAACGGCTCACTGACCAGCAGTGGGACGCGGACCGGGGGTTGGGGACCCCTGCTGTAGAGGCTTCCGACGCGGTTTTCTGGTCCAGTTGCTGAGCGCAGACCCTCCTTCCCAAAGGTATCTAACAGACTCTTGTCAGATTCCAAGCTCCTGATCATGCTTCTCTTCAAGCATGAGCGTGGTTGTACTGTGCCTGCGCCAGCATGGCCGCACCTGCACAGTAAGCCGGAGTCATGTACTTGAAAAGAAGCGCAGTCGCAATGTGCAGTAGGGTCCTGGGTAAGTATTAGATTCCAGACCTGAGGATCACCTCGGGTTCTCTTTAGTCTTTCCGCAATGTTCCACGGATTTATGCTATATTAGGATTTCTGCCATAGATCTATAGCTTTGTGAGTACTGTGTTTGCATTCTGCCTTTCTAGAAGATGGACTGTTGAGGAGAATACCGTAATTTACAGACTACAGTTTCACTCTAAAAAATGACATGTGTTCTGTACTTCAGTCAGCCTAATGAATGAGCCTTGAGAGTTGAAAACCTTCAATTATTTCCAGTGAAGATAGCTATTGAATCATTCCTGAGTTAATTTTGCTGTTTTCATACCAGAGATGTACCTGGGCTGAAAACCAAACTTCCCATTTCAGACTTCAGATCCTTGAGCTTAGAAAATAAATAAAAAAAAATAAAAAAGTGCTGATCTAAAACTATAAACATAAACTATTATGTGTATTCATCACGCCAAACACACTACAGATGATGAGCAGTCTCCACACTGGACTAAAGCCTTTTTAGGTACTATCCTCCATTACTCTGTTTACACACTGGAGTCCTACCAATGTGCTAACCTTGATCGCAAAGGATTCTTAAATAGGGGAGAGGACTGGGTCACCTTTACTCTACACCTTCAACTTATATTGACCTATTTGTTATTGAGCAACTATACTAGTTGAGGTGGAAATCTTATAAATCCAGCCAATCACTGGAGATTGTAGAATTGTTAAGGAACTCGGGTTCTCTGCTTGGGATAGCCGAAGCGGAAACAATAAATTGCCTTTGAAGAGCCAAACTACTCTTGAGGAAGTGAAGTGTTGTCCTTCACGTAACATATCAAGCCAAAGTGCTTGGCCTTGATATATTGCTCTTCTGCTATTTAACATCTCATGATTGTATAAATTGTTTATACTTCTAGTCATTCAGATATATAACGTATCCAATCTGATAAGTTGGTATTTACCTGTATTGTGTGTATCTATGGTTAACTACATTTAATTTGTGGAACTTTATGTTCCATTCCTTTTGTATATGTGTTGTCCTTGTGTAATCTTAGATATGTTGGAATAAAAATGGTCTTTATATGCTGAACAATGTCAAAGCGATATACTGACAGTAATGACTCAAGGCACACCTCTTAAAAGGACGGCTAGTTTATTTTCATCAAGAAGCTTGTTGATGAGGCATGTGTAGGAGACAAATGCTACAATTTCACTAGTTACAATGACTTTTATCAGTTACAGTTATGCAAAAATATACATGTCTCTGGGCAGTTCAGGATGTCCATCAGTGTTACAAAAACCAATCACAGTTCAATAATCAGTGCAGACATGAAGCAGTTAACATTTAATTCTTAGAACTCTCCACCCATATTATAATGAGTTTCACCACCCACTGTTCTCTTACTCAACCTTCTGTTTAAGGTCACAAGGGGAAGTGGTCCAGTCTGGACAACACATCACTTGTCTAAATCTGTCCTTGGGGCCTCTTTTCCACTAAAAGTCAAGGAAGCTAGGACATTGCAAAATAACGGTAAATCTACTATTAGGACATGCTCAAGAACAGCCAGTGTCCCTGAACACGTACGCATTTTGTGGCCTTCTTCTAACTGAAATGATTTATACATCACCAAATGGAGCTATATGAACAAAATGTCCGTTATATAAACTAGACGGGTATCACAGCTTTGTCACTCCCTCCTCTAGTTCATCCCTGTGAACTACTCATATTAAAAAGTTTTTATCACAGTATTCTTGTAGTCAGGGCCTCCAGCTATATCACCTCTGGCTCTGTGGTACATATGTTGTAGTGCCATCCTCTTCACCTTAATAAGAGCCACCTTTTTGGCTAAGAACTCATCTTAAGGCAGTGCATCCTCTTCACCTTAGTCAGAGCCACCTTTTGGCTAAAAACTCATCTTAAGGCAGTGCATCCTCTTCACCTTAGTCAGAGCCACCTTTTGGCTAAAAACTCCTCTTAAGGCGGTGCATTCTGGTGGAACGTTTATTATGGTTCCTGCCAGGATGTATCAAGTAGATTCCTTTGATCCTTTCAAGTACAGCAGGTGATGATGTCAGGACAAGAATGCTCTTGTATTGATCTGTAGTGATGCAATCGTAGAGCGATGTTTTACTAAGGATTCATCTGTCTTTGTCTTTCCCAGCTGGGGTCTTTCTTCCCTTGCACCCTTAGGACCTCTTGCCTTTTATTGTAGAACATTATGAACATGAGGTAGATTTTAAATCAGGAGGTAGAGTTCATACCACAGACCTTGATCCATAAGTGTCTTCTTGGTGATAAGCTGAGGCACAATATGTCTTGTTGAGGTAGAAGGGTAGAACCATAGGGAGATACAACAATAATGCATAAAGAAGGAAATTAACTCATTGAGAGGCATGTGATTTTTTTTTTTTTTTTTTTTTTTTTTTTTTTTTTTTTTTTACAGTTGCAAATGCCGTCCCTTTTAATCTCTTATTTTGTTTATATATATATATGTTTGTATGATTATTATAAAGTATAACACCAAGTAAGTATAGTAGCAATTAAATCACAATAATAAGTTGATTTAGTAGGGAATTACAATACCTAACAAACCTACCCTTTCATCCATGACAGACTTATCCCGCCCCTCACCTGGTAGTCTGACCACCAGCTGCATAGTTCAGGATAAGCCTGTATTGATTATATTGGTTTCATTCATACCTAGGTTATATGGTTCTCTCCTTTCATGGAGGGCTTCTACTACTTCCATTTACTCATTTCCATGCACTTCCTTTTAACTAAGGGAACATGAGAAAGTTTAAACTACCCATATAACATTTAGATATATTCTTCACCTTGCGAAACTACCACCAAAACATCCCTGGGTTTCTGTTGTTTCTTACTCATTTTAGCACCTAATCTTTTGATTTTACAAAACACAAGTACCTGGAAAATGTATAGTAAACATGTAAGGACAATGAGCACCACTACTGGATGGAGCATGAGGTTCAGAAAGGCACTTGCTTTTGGACTATACCCAAATAAACTTTCCCACCATGATACTTTAGCATCTTGTTCTAGAGCATGTGAGACTTGTACTAGTTTCTCACGATCGTGCTCCAAACGCACTGTTGCTTGCCTTTCTGAAGCTCTGAGTGTTTTTATGATCTCATCTTCCCTCCCAAAATCCAATAACCATCCTTTCAATTCTGCTCCAAATCCTAAAGGAATTTTTTGTAAACGGACAGGTGTATCAGGCTTGATGTCTAGTCTTTTTTCAGGTGTTATGGGTGTACGTCCCTTCTGCTGTGCCAGATCAACTCCCAGGACTGGGCCAGTGGTACAGTACACCCCTCTGGTCAGTGTTCCACTCTGAGTACAATTGAATGTATATACTGCATAAGAGGTGGCATTCTCCATTTGATACCAGCACCAATAACCCTGTCCTAGGTACTTCATCCGGCTCGGCATCTTCTCTTTTGCATCCATCAAGCATGATCCTTCCTCATCCCAACATTGCTGCCTTATAATCCTGTTTTGCTGTCCTTGACATAACAGTACATTTTCCTTTCTCCAACACCCATCTGTGTCTAACAACCTGGGCTCACCTTCTTCATAAATCATTATGTCATGGTTTACTCTGGGAAGCAAAACTACACCTGCTGACAAAACAGAACCCAAATTTACCACTGTATAAGCTTGATGCTCCTCACCTGCAACTGGCACTAAAGAAGAAATAGTGCATGTGAGGTTTTGACACCCATGGAATTGAGTAAGCCACCATTTTTCATGCGTCATTGCAAATTTAGGAACAGATCTCTCAGCTTGTCTACGCAAATTTATGGGAAAGTGACCAGCATGCAGTGAGGTTATCATTAGCTTTAGATCCTGTGATAGTTCAGATTGAACCTGTGTACAAGACAATGCTAATTGGACTTCTTCCTGCTGTTTAACCAGACCTGCTACTAACCCTTTAAATTTCTGCTTCATTACCTCTGACAGTGAGGCTGTAGCATCAATGTGATCATGTTGTAGATTTTCTAACACATGATTTATATCTAACTGAGTTTTCACTCCCTCCCCTACATGTTGAGCCAGCCCTCCAAGTTTATTTCTTAATACTTCTAAATCCATAGTATTTAAGGCCCCTAGACCAAGACCTCCCGCCCCCAGAGCTTTATCCATCAAATCCCTTTTAGACTTATGGTGACTATACCCCGATTCCAACCATCCTTTCAACATGTAGATCTGATTTTTAATATATACACCACACCTCCTGTCCCACATATCTACCCTAAAATCAGTTAATGTTACTCTCCACGTGTACAAAACAAACTTTGTATCCAACAATACTGCCCAAGGTGAGGCCAGTTGAGGGACTATTAGGTCTGCTATTTTGACAGCTGGGACTTTACATATATTTGGATTCATTTTTACAGGGACCACAACATCCTTTTCTCTTTCCACCCGGACTATAGTTGCACATACCTGGCCTTTCCCTTCCCATGTATACCACCCTCGTTTATTTATTGATGGATTGTTCACACCAGGGACTGGACTTTCTCTGTTCAACTGGACAGATTGGGTAAAAGTCCAGCATCCTTCATCTGACTCATCGCAGAAAGGCCAAACAAATGGTCCATCCAAGTTTAAATCCAAATCTAACTCATAGCCATGAGGGTCTTTCCAGTCTGTGGTGTGATACAATCCTCTCAATCCTTCAGACATGGGAACCCCATACATCCATTCATTTACCTTTGGTGTGTCTATTCCGTTACACAGTACTTCCCATTTCCACGGGTTTGGTCCATTAAAGACAAGAGATTGGTTAGATGCCCAATGTGCTGTGTCAATAATATAGTGACCCTCAATGTCTGATGTACAGGCTTCTCTCATGATCCTCATCATATACTGTTGTACTGTTACACCTTCTTTTGGAGTGATATGCTCAAATTTCTTATTTCTAGCATCTGTTTGTACGTGCAACACCAGGGTGCTTGCATATGCATTAAGTCTAACTTTCTCATTATGTGTGTACCAGGTGGCCTGTTGGACTACACTGCAGTTGAGTCCAAATATAAGTCTCTCTTGAGTCAGGTATGTAAGTGGATCTACTGTTCCAAAGTACTCAGGGGCTCGAGTAAGCAAGAACTCCATGATTCCATCTGCTGGATCATAACATTTATTTAATAGAGTACCTTGCACGGGTTCAGGTTGGTCATAGAATATTTTCCTATATTGTCTTGTCTCACCCACATTATATACCACATACACTATATACCAGTCATCATACCCTCCTCTTGTTGGGTCCTCAGGATGTAACCTGTCTTTCTCACACCTTACTATCATCAAGTCATCCGATCTCCCATTGTCTAAATCAGTAGATAAGTCTTTTAAATCGTCACCGTCAAGTATCTCAGAATCTGGGTTGTCTGTGTCTGCGATAAAAATCCCTGGCATAGTACATGTGTCTATTTCTGGGTCCTCATCTGCCTCACAGTCAGGGACAAGTCTGTCTTGAACATATGTCAAAAAGAAAGTGATCTCTGGTTTCCCACCCAGCCTTTTTTTAAGATGCTCCTGAAAAGGAGGAATCATTCTGTGGTACATAGTATTACACAGTTCGTCCAAGGTATGCCAGTATGTGTCTATCACCAGGGGTGGATGAATTGGCCTAGCGTGCTCAAAATAGTGCAGGCTAGCAGGACTCATTCCCTTTGTACCGTGTACATGCATATACCCTCGGTAAAAAAGTGGATATCTTGGCACTAGTTTCCCCTGTTTACACTCAACCCTATGCAAGTGGGCAGGATCCCAGCCTTGTGGTTTCACCCCCCACTTACCATATGATGCTGGTGGCACCCAAGGTTGCTGGTGGTGGCTAGAGGTAGTTTGTCCCTCAGCACCTTTGAACATACATGACAAACAACATGCAAGACAGACTAACATAGATGCCCCTGGTGGCATGTTTGCATTAATCACTTTTGCGTATCTTCTTGCAATGAGAAGCATGGATCCAGGGAATTTTTCCTTCCAATTTTACTGAAGTAGAGGTGGTTAATAGGACTTGGTAAGGTCCATCAAACCTGTTTTCCAACCCTTTCCTTTGGAATCTTTTTACTACCACCCAGTCTCCAGGTTTCAGTGAATGGGATCCTGTATCGGACTCAGGATCTGGAATAGAGGAGAAAACTTGTCCATGCAATTTTGTAAGCAAATTATGTAACTCTTGTACATACATTTTCAGTGAGCAATGCATCATTTTCATTTCCTGTGGGAAGAATAGACCCGTGGGTGCTGGTCTCCCAAACAAAATTTCATAAGGGGTGAGTTTCTCTGGACCCCTAGGTGTATGCCTCATTGATTTCAGGACCAGTGGCAAAGCCTGTATCCATGTAAGCTTAGTTTTTTCACACATTTTGGATAATCTGTTTTTGATTATCCCATTGTATCTCTCCACCTTACCTGATGCTTGTGGATGGTATGGAGTGTGAAATCTTTGTTCCACCTGTAGCCCTTCCAGCACTTCGGTCATTACTTGTCCTGTAAAATGTGTACCCCTATCAGATTCCAGAGTCTCAAATATTCCATATCTGCACACAATTTCTTGTAACAGCTTTTTCGCTGTGGCAGAAGCTGTGGCCTGTGCAACAGGCCATGCTTCCACCCAGCCAGAGAAGATGTCAACACATACCAGTACATACTGGAACTGCTGACACTTAGGCAACTGGATATAGTCAATTTGCAGCCTCTGGAATGGATACAGAGGCCTAGGCAAGTGTTTAGTGGGTGTCTTGACAAGCTTACCAGGATTGTGTTTTTGACATGTTTCACATGTTTGACAGAATCTCTCTGCCACTGTGGAGACTCCTGGGGCTACCCAGTATTTTGTGATGAGGCTGATTATTGCATCCTTCGCCAAGTGTGATGGGCCATGTGACACCTCCACTAGGTAGTGATACAAAGTGGGAGGGGCACAGTACCTGCCATCTGCATGGCTCCACAGGCCATCTATTTCACTACATCCTTGTTCCTCCCATTTTTGTCTCATCTGTTTTTCAGTCTGGGTTTGTAAGTTTTTAAGAACAGTTAAATCCATGTACTCGCCTTCCCCTTGTGGGGGGCTGACCACATAGATCTCTGTAATCATGGTGCCATGTAAGGCAGCATCCTTAGCCGCCATGTCAGCTTTGTTATTCCCTAATGAAATCTCATCTGTACCTTTTGTGTGTGCCTCACATTTTATTACTGCCACTTCCGTTGGGCCCCATAGAGACTCCAAGACCCTTTTGATTAATTCAGCGTGTTTGATAGGCTTACCATTTGTTGTCAAGAAACCTCTCATCCTCCACAATTGACCGAAATCATGACAGATCCCGTATCCATACCTGGAGTCCAAGTACACATTTAACCTTTGGCCTTTGCCAATGATGCAAGCCTGCATCAATGCCATTAGTTCTGCTACTTGAGCTGAACAGCTGTTTGGTAACTTACCTTGAAAAAGGACATCATCTTTGGTAACCACAGAGTATCCTGTAACAGGTTGCCCTTCTGAATAGTATCGGGACCCGTCAATAAAAACTGTGAGGTCTGCATGGTCAAGGGGAGTATCTTTCACTCGTCCTACCTCCTCATAGTAGTCATCTATCATTTCTTCACATCCCTGATCCCATCCATTTGAGCCATTTTTAAAGGATATTGGGGCAATCTCGGGATAGCTGAGTTTGGTTTCAATTTTATTTTAACTGGTGAACTGTTTATCATGAATCCTATCTTTCCCTCCTTTGACCATACCTCAGGGTTCACTATTTCTGACAAATCACTTGGTAAACTTTCTTCTGTCCCTGTACGCTGGACTAAGGAACAAAGGGCAATGATGCTATCCCAGGTTTCTCTAACAGGGTCAAGCTGTGTTTCAGACACTGAGGGTATGGTCACTTCCACTCCATTTTCGGTGAAAGATATTTGTGCTCTCATTTGGGTGAGTAAGTCTTTTCCCAGCAAGTTGCAGGGAACAGAATCACTCAACAATAGGGAGGCTTCAGTATGAAAAGGCCCAATTTGTATTTTTGTGGGCACTGTTTCTAACAATGGGTATGTAATACCTCCTAGTCCCACAGCATTTGTGGAACCTTGTATGGGTAGTTCAATTTCATTAGATCGCAGCACTGATCGTGAGGCTCCTGTATCTAAAAGACAATTTACAGTTTGGTCATTAAGCTTCATTTCCACATAAGCATTTCCTTTGCCTGTGGTGGAAATGACAGGCAGAGCGGTTAGTCAGTCAGATGAAGAGTCGGGCACTATGTCAGTGTCCCTATTCCTCTGTGTCATGTTACGCTTTCCCTGAGGTGTGTAGTTACACTGTTTGATGAGATGTCCTGGGTCCCCACATCTATAGCACACCCGTAGTTGCCTACGGGGTGGGGGTGGCTCCCTTTGTGTCTCCCTCAATTTATCCCCTCCACTTACAATATAAATTTTCTGAGGCTTTTTTTCCTCTGCATCCAGTATGTTTCTCTCTATGGCTGTAGCCAGAGATAACAAAGAGGAGAGTGGTTTGTCTCTCCAATCTGGATTGGCAATCATCAATTTTTCTCGAATTTTACCTTTCAGCCCTGTCATGAAATTATGCAGTACCACTGGTTTAAGGTCTTCACTAGTGATGTTACACCCAGCTGATTCGATTGCTTGTTTAAACTTATTGTAATAAGCCATGCAATCCTCATTTGCAGCTTGGGTCACAGAGGATACATTGGACCATGATCGAGGGGGGTAAACAGTTTTGATCAACGTGGCAAGGGCACTTGTCCAAAAGTGTCCCTCCTCAATTGAGTCCTGTGCTACCTCCCTTGGGATAAATGTTTTGCTGACTACTTCCTCAAGATCCCCTTCCCCACACACTCGTTTGATAATTTGGAACATGTCACTCCATGTAGCTTTGTAGCATGTCTGAGTATCTACTATTTCCTTTGCAAACTTAGCTGGATCAGTTCTTGGATGGGGTATGGTACTCAGGAGTCCCTTCATTTCTGCGGGTGTCCAGGGTATATGGTGTCTAACAGTACCTGTCTGGTTACCCTGATTATCTGATAGCACTTGCTCTCTAACAGGGAATACAAGCTCAGGTGAATGAGGACCCTCTTCCCAACTAGGAGCAGCAGGAGATCGTGACAGGTTGACACTGCTCCTTGGCCTACTTGAAGTTTGCTGTATCTGTGGTTGATTAAGGAAACTTATGTCATTTTTAAAAGGGTTAGTGTCACTTACCCTGCATGGCTGGCTGTTGCTGTTGGTGTTGCCTGGCTGTTGCTGCGGTGTTAAAGGGATTGTATGTGGATTTAACTGTAAAGTGCCTTGAAAAGTGCCGCTTAGACCACCAGGGTGGGCCATTTCCATACCTCCATTCCCAGGGATGGGTGTGGCAGTAAATGTAGATTCAAGATCAATGAGAGGGGGTGCCACCTCCCCTCCTGGGTTGTAGTGGCTCAGATGTTGTTGCCACCCAGGTGATGGCAAGCTTGGTAGTCTCACCATGCTAGTGGATTGTGAGGATAGTGGAGCATGACAGAAACTAGATTCATTGCTTATCTGGGATGGAACTGAGGGGTAAGCCAGGGGTGACAGTTGAAACTGCCAGGGGTAATTGCTAGCACTATCAATATGAGTTGGCATTCGCCCACAAAGGGGCAAATATGGACTACCATTCAACATATGCTGAAGGGGAAGTGGCCTGTCATATGGGGCTGGGGTATATCCATGGGGAATACTCCCTACTACTTTACTTGTTCTATAAGCTGGTGGTGGTGTTTCCTCCCTTAGCTGTGTAGGAGCTGTGGGTTTGTTTAACTCATTAGTCAGTCCTGAATACAACGAGGATTGGCATACAGCTGTAGAGTCATCTCTCTCTCTGTCAGGTTGTATGTGGGCCAGCCTGTCACTGCTATTGTGTGTTGTCTCTAATGAGGTCTGCGTTAGCTGTCTGTTGTCGCTGTGTGCCTGTACTTCCTCTTTCCCAGTGAGATCAACTGGTGGCCGTGTGTCAGCACTGTCATCAAGAGCTTCTGCAGCAGCTCTATATTTCACATGCCGAGACACGGCCTTATCAGTCCGCCTACGAGAAGACCTGGACATAAGTGCTGTCCAAGCCTGATGTGCTCCCATATCCAGCACATCAGTGTCTTCAGTCTCCTCATCTTCTAGCTGTGGTGACCCTCCTGCGCCTGATTGTTTTACTGTCATGATGGTGACGTCTTCGGATCGGCGAATCGCCTCCATCATCCACCTACTCCATGCTTCTCGCTCGTTTGGGCGAGTCATCCTTACCCTATGGACATCCCACAAATTTTCCCACACCTTTGGTTTAAAAGTTCCCTTTCTGGCATATTTCTGGTTAGTCCATCGCTCCCAGTCCTCCAAGTATCGGGAGACCCACGGTCCATACTTGCTACACATCTCTTCTCGCGGCGTCAAATGCTGCGGCTCACCGCGATTTGACGCTCGCTTCTGAGCAATTGAATTCCCCATAATATGGACTATGTGTTCCCCTTGAATTCCAAGCAATTCTCACACCAGAGATGGCCAATCTCTGGTTTCGCCTGGGAGCAACTTGAGCAACAGGTTCTCTCCCTGTTGCTACCGTGTGAACCACTAAGCACACTGGAGTCAGCCAATCCCGTCACCCCTCTGTTGATTTTCACAAGGGTCAGCAAGGTTTTACTGATGTTATTCAGCACTATTGTGCTCACTCCAGCACATAGTAGAGGGAGTCACAATAGTCACACTGTCTCACGTGGTCTGGCAACATTGTGCTCACTCCAGCACACAGTAGAGGGAGTCACAATAGTCACACTGTCTCACGTGGTCTGGCAAACAGCAAGGTTTTATGTTTGTTATTCAGCAATATTGTGCTCATTCCAGCACACAGTAGAGGGAGTCACAATAATCACTGTCTCACGTGGTCTGGCAATATTGTGCTCACTCCAGCACACAGTAGAGGGAGTCACAATAGTCACACTGTCTCACGTGGTCTGGCAAACAGCAAGGTTTTATGTTTGTTATTCAGCAATATTGTGCTCACTCCTAGCACACAGTAGAGGGAGTCACAATAATCACTGTCTCACGTGGTCTGGCAATATTGTGCTCACTCCAGCACACAGTAGAGGGAGTCACAATAGTCACACTGTCTCACGTGGTCTGGCAAACAGCAAGGTTTTATGTTTGTTATTCAGCAATATTGTGCTCACTCCTAGCACACAGTAGAGGGAGTCACAATAATCACTGTCTCACGTGGTCTGGCAATATTGTGCTCACTCCAGCACACAGTAGAGGGAGTCACAATAGTCACACTGTCTCACGTGGTCTGGCAAACAGTTATGTTTGTCCTTGCTGCCCAACTGGTCACCCGATCCTTTACTGTTGCCCAGTAGGCATTGGTCTGGTGAACATTGCCAACCCTGTGAAATCCAAACTGCAATAATTGTGCGGGTGACAAACACTTAGATCTGGCTGAGTGGACCCTTCACTGGCTTGGTCTGATAGAGGGTCCCCTCCCGATGGACTAACCTCGACACCACCATCTACAATCTCTATTGAATGGCAACTGACCGAGTCTAACTGATTGGGCTTTTCTCTGAAGTGGCACTGAGTTTGCTCTCCTGATGCCCTGATACCAAAACCGAACCTCAATGCTCTCTCTGACTCAGCCCTGGTTCCGTATACTTCAACCAAATCAGGACAACACAACTCCCTCCAGCGACAATAACACCAGGCAACCACTAGAAACACCACAGCGCAGGCTGCAACAGCAAACCCATAAGTCCACACACCACAGCCTTGTTCAGAATAGGGCGTATATTCTATGGTCATTTAGTCAAAGGAAGAAACCTGCCAGTGGTATCACCAGTTTAGCCAGTAATTTATGCAGAGTAATTTATGTAGAGTTCATATTTACAGATTTTCGGGTTTTTGAGTTATTTGAGCCCGTCTAACCCTCAGATAGCGCTCAACACTTTCCTGCACCTGTGGGATAGGGCGGTGGCAGGGAGCAATTATTGGCAGACTCTCAAACTCGTCAGATTCCGCTGAGCTTTCTGAGTCCTGTGCCTGTTCCCCTGGTATCTGAGGATTGGATAGGCTCCAGGGTGCATTCAGCACTGGCCGAAATTTAATGCCTAATTCGCTGCACTCCCAGGGTGCTGAATACAAAGGAAATGTATAGCTGCCTGGTGGCTGCAGCGAGCCAGGTGGCTTGTAAGATTCTATCACAACTGGCTTACGTTTATCTAGAAAGGTGTTTGGGATACCACAGGTTATTCTTCCTCTGACCAAATAACCAACAATACTAGATATTTTTCGTAACGGTGTTAGGCACTCAGGACATGTGTAAAATTTCTTATACAGTGTTGTACAAGCCGGACACAAAGCTGGTAAATTCACTCTCCTCCTCTCCATTCATCATCCCAGCGCACCGCAGTGACTAGCTGGCTAAATGCCTTCCACCGCGATGTATCACTGATATTTTATGCTATTAAGGTGACCAATGGAAAGGAGAAAACAACCCACCAACATATACTGGTGAACACAATGATCAGCACTAAGTGTAAGCACCTATATCTTGACCAACAAAATACTTTCACTATATGCAACAGAAACTTGATAAGAACAACACAGTTTGACCTTATTTTCAGATTACACTCTGCCGAGAACACCTCGTGTCCCTATATGTTAATTTACTAACATTACTGATAGTCAGCGATACCAATTAAGAATCCTATTTTACTCTAAAGTTCTGTTAGGGATGTCCGAAGTGTCTCAACAGTATGTATCCTGAGGCGATGCTTAGAACACAAATAATGGCATGAGTCATTCACACATTTACATCAGAAACTGCAGTACAGTAATATATCACTTATGCTTATTCTCTATATTTTTCAAGCAGCAAGCTAGTTAACAAAAAGACATGGTATACACACAAAAAAATTATAAAACATACCAGAACATACCACATTCTAGGACTAGGAGGAAGCCGTCAGAAGGAGATCCATATCAGATATCGGCCGAGCAGAGGATGAATTCGCACGCAGCACAGGGGTGCAATATCAGATTTAAGGTAATAAAGCTCACCTTTTACAGCGCTGTGAAGATCCAATACTTGGACCCCTGAGCTGATGCTAGTCCGGTCTCCGCTCTCCCAAAATCAAAAGGATCCCTTCAGAGATGTGCCACAAAGTCAATTTATAGTTCTATTGTGCCCGCATTCTCCACCAAAACTGTCAAAGCGATATACTGACAGTAATGACTCAAGGCACACCTCTTAAAAGGACGGCTAGTTTATTTTCATCAAGAAGCTTGTTGATGAGGCATGTGTAGGAGACAAATGCTACAATTTCACTAGTTACAATGACTTTTATCAGTTACAGTTATGCAAAAATATACATGTCTCTGGGCAGTTCAGGATGTCCATCAGTGTTACAAAAACCAATCACAGTTCAATAATCAGTGCAGACATGAAGCAGTTAACATTTAATTCTTAGAACTCTCCACCCATATTATAATGAGTTTCACCACCCACTGTTCTCTTACTCAACCTTCTGTTTAAGGTCACAAGGGGAAGTGGTCCAGTCTGGACAACACATCACTTGTCTAAATCTGTCCTTGGGGCCTCTTTTCCACTAAAAGTCAAGGAAGCTAGGACATTGCAAAATAACGGTAAATCTACTATTAGGACATGCTCAAGAACAGCCAGTGTCCCTGAACACGTACGCATTTTGTGGCCTTCTTCTAACTGAAATGATTTATACATCACCAAATGGAGCTATATGAACAAAATGTCCGTTATATAAACTAGACGGGTATCACAGCTTTGTCAACAAGGACACGTGACTTTCATTTTGCTTGATACTACCCTCCATCCCTGTTAAACTCCCATAGACTCTAGTTTACGCACTACTTCTGACAAACTCTCCAATGATGCATTATTGTGCACAATAAGGGATCAGGCGTGCTGCACAGAAGATCACTTTTTTGGGGGGTGTTTTTACCTGCTTCTGCAAACCTTGCAAATCTGTTTGCACTCCTGCTAAGCTACTGCATAAATTACACTGCATACCTGCTCGTCATGGTGGGCAACTCTCAGAAAATTGTAAGACTAAAGGTGCCCATACACTCGTCAGATTGGCAGCAGAACATTTTTTAGAACATTTTTTACCAGGATAGAATTCCAATAGATTTCAGTTTGAAATCTATTGAAATTCGATCTGATGGCATTTTTTTGCCATCAGATTTCCATTAAGGCCAATGCAAACTGATAAGCAATCTCATCAGATCGACCTAAATTTTCCACCCTGCCAGTTCGATGGAAATCCATCGAAATCCATCGAAATCGGCCATCGATCGGTCGATTGGCCAACCGATTTGCAAACGATCAATCGATCGATCGATCGGGATCGATCGGTCGGCCAGAAAATCGGCTGAGTGTATGGGCCCCTTAAGACATAAGACCGCCTTAGCAAGCTGTCTCTGTTTAACACATATTTGTAAGTGTTGTATCTTTTTTATGTTAGTGATTAGAATGGCGGCAGTTTCCTGCCATGACTGTTTCAGAAAGAGTTTCATAGTCTGTGATATTAAACCTTTTATAACCTACATACTGTTTCTGAACACATACCTTTTTCCTCTTAGTTTCAATAGTTGGCAGCAGAAATGGTTATGAGATGCAGATAATTTCAACACGTTCGACTTGTATTGAAATACTGTTGTACTGTATATAAATTGTGTGCATCTTGAGATTGAACTTCCTATTGATTTTGATTGATCCCGTTTCACAATTAACATGACATCTGAATTCAGTTTGCAAGCCATTGACATCTCTGGCTAGCAGTGGA
Source organism: Hyperolius riggenbachi (assembly GCF_040937935.1). NCBI lineage: Eukaryota > Metazoa > Chordata > Amphibia > Anura > Hyperoliidae > Hyperolius > Hyperolius riggenbachi. Next base: position 146,854,932 of record NC_090651.1, on the reverse strand, counting down.
CGGCCTTCTCTCCTTTAAGGCTGCCTTTGGTAACTTTGGATATCGGGCTTAATTTCTGTACTTTCTGTAATGAGGGCTCAATAGTTCTGTTATGTTTTTTTGCTCATCATTTAAAATAGATATTTTTTTTTTGTTGCTCCCCACCCCATAAAATGTCTTTTAGTTCTGTGGTGCCAATTTACTTGCAGTATCAAACTATTTAAATCACAGGCTATATCATTCCATCTTTGCCGAAGCATGCTTATATTCAGGGCTTGGAAAGTCTAAGCTTCTTCCCCAGTAATAATCACATTGATGTTTACTGAATGTTCATTTTGAAGCCCTTTAGGTTTTTTCCCTTGCTGAGGCTTGTATGTTCTGCTTTTTGGTTGCGTTTATGTTATTCTCAAATCCTGGAAGTGATGTTGTTTCCTCAGTAAAGTTTTAGATTTTTTTTTGTACTGCGTGGATCATCATGTACAAAAAAATCTTCTATTGAAAAGCACAACAATGCACATATGACATTCTTCAGTGAAAGGTGCTAATACCTTAGGCATAATGTTGTTCAATTGTAACTGAAAGTGGGACAGCCAAGCAGTGCCTTCTTGCTTGAGAAAATACCCACTCTCTCCACTTGGCTCTCTCTCTCTCCCTCTCTCTCTCTCTCTCTCTCCCTCTCTCTCTCTCTCTCTCTCTCTCAGGCCATTATTCAATTAACTTTTTTGCCTAGGTGATATTTTCATACCTTATCAATATAATGCCTTTTAAAGGGAACCTTAACTGAACAGGGGTAAAGAGTTTCACTTACCTGGGGCTATTACCAGCCCCCTGCAGCAGTCCTGTGCCCTCGGAGCTGCTCTGGAATCCTCCGGTCCCCCGCTGTCGCTTAGTTTCATTTTTGACGACTCACCAGTCGGCCGGCCGCCATGCGTATTATTGGACGCATTCCCTACTGCAATTAGCGGTGTTGCGGACCGGGGTTATTGAACAGCAGACTTTTATTGTTTGGCAATGAGACTCTGCCTCTCCTTATGGGACAGATAGGACCACTGGTAATCATGGTTGGGTCTGCTTCTAGTTATTTATTCCACTAAATATTCCTTGTATAATTTTAAAAGACTTGGAGTAAGAATACCTCTTCTTATGCTAGGAATACACCATGAGTTTTTTGGGCAGATAGATGGCTTGATAGATAATTTCTGACAGGTCCGATCTAATTTCAATTGCTTTTCTGATCAGTTTTCACATATAGGTGAATGGAAATCGATCAGAAAATCGATCAGAAAATCAGTCGGAAAAATGATAGGAAAATCGATCGGAAAGGAAATCTGCCCAAAAAAACTAAAGCGTGTATTCCCAGCATAACATTTTTGTGAATTGGAAAGTCCTCTGTAGAAAGAGATTTACTTGAAATCTGACATTCTCTCCATCAATTTCTGCATTGTCTGGTTTTCATCAGTTATAAATTATCAAATGCCTTTTTATAATCGAGGAAATGAGTTATATGTCTTTTTTGTTTTCTAGCTTTCTCTATCTCATTGTTCTCATACTTTCCTTGAGCCTATTTTCATTTATTCCTGCATTGATTTTTCCTTTATTTCTTTCAAAGACAATATAAAGCAGAACGTTTGCCACCTGACTGATGAGGCTCATTGTTCTAATCTGAATTACTCACATTTAGTAGCCACAGATTATTTTTGCAGTTGGTATATAAAGTAAATGTTTAATAACTTTAAATATCCTGATTTATAAATTGAGTTTCAAATGTCTTTAAAGGACTTCTTCACAAAGACACTTTAATCACTGCCCCGTGAATTCAGCTGATCCAGGTCCTTGGGGAGATTTTAGCTTATCAATTACCATGACAATTGGTGGTCCTGTTAAATCCTTTCGTAGTGAGGTTATATCTCTTCTGTTTTGTTGAAATAGCGTTGATCCATGATTTGATCTATGTCCACTAAAATATAATTTTTTGCATCACTTTAGTAGTTTCTCGTTTCAGTTTTTTTTTCTTTAATTCTTGGACAAGGCAATTGATTCTTTAACTTTTTCATGTAGTTCCTGGTCTTAGTGCTTTTTGTCTACGTCCTCTACGTTTTTTGTTTATCCATACTTCCTATGCCTTCCTACACTTGTTTCTAATATGTTTAGTCTCCCTTTTATATTCTGATTTCACTATTCTTTCAATTTTCCCTTTGATCCATTATTTGTTGAATGTTCTAATTCATTCGTGGCTTATTGTACTTTTGTCTCTTTAGGCATCACTTTTTCTGCAGGTCTGCTTATGTCATCCCCGAAGATCTTCCTATTTTCTCAGTTTGCCCAATGGCAATTTCATCTTCATTTATTTTCTTATTTGTTAGCCAAAATATTTGCAGTTAAAAGCAAGAAGTTACTGAATTCTTCAGTTACATTTTTCTCGCTACCTGTATTTTGAGAAAGTATACAGCACACCTTTTTTTCCGATACTGGATCTACTAATTGTTGCTTGATCTTATTTTTAGTAACCAAAGTATTGGATCCATTATTAGTCTCCACATAAGTTTTAGTTTTTATTATTGCATTTGTAAATCTTTCATTCTAGTAGTTATCCAGAGAAGCGACACCCTGCAATGGACCCATTTCTTTATGCTTCATCACATGAAACCAATGTTAGCAGTTGTGTTCAGTGGGGTTTTTATCTACATGAAACCACTTAAAATAAAACCAAGTTTTGTATGTAAGTGAGTGTGGGATATCTTTTTTCCTGCATATCTACTGGAATGGCTTTTCTGTTTGTACCTGTACTGCACCGTGTCTGTGGACTGCGTGTTGATGCTTACTGAGGCCTTGACATTGATTAAGTCCAGACTTCACAGGGAGGAGTTGGACTGTTTGCCTTACTTTTTTTCTGTTTGAAAATTCTTACATTAATCGCAATTAAGGGTACCGTCACACTGACACGTTTCACGGCAGCAGACTATATAATTTCATAGCAACCACAATGCGATCTTATCATAATGCTATGTTCACACTTTGTTGGAAAAATGCGAAGCATGCTGCACGTTACTGGACAATCTGCACATTTACAGTTGCGATAAAGCATACTTTTATGTATTGTATGCTTCACTGTATGCCTCACATCACATATGTAACACACGGTGTGATGTTTCCCCTCCGTTGTGATGCTGATTTTTCAGCGATGCAATGGCCCAGTGTACACATAACCTTAATCAGTTGGGATCCTGTAGTTTCCGTCTGGACTCTTTAAATACATAATATTCTGAAGCTATGCTTAAACATAGTACTTGCAACTACCCAGTCACTGCTTTCACAAGATTGCAACTGATACGATTTGATATTCTCTAGTATCTTACAGTAGCAGTTTTACAAGTTGCATATTGCATCGCTTCATAGTACTGCTCTGTGTCTTTTAAATGATGAATACAATGAATAGCTGAACAGCAATTTTAAGTATTATTATTCTTACATTTACTTTTCTGTTTTGATTTATCTAATAACCATCCCATCTAATCTCACTAATATTTGTGATGTTTGTACAGTTCTTAATGTAAGTTGTTCAACTTTCCAGGTTCCATAAAGTTCTTATGTTCCATGTTAAAATTACACATTATCCTCTTCTCATGCTACATGGCTGTCTGCCATACTGTTAATATTGATATTGCCAGTTTTCATTGTCCCTCTGCCAGATCCACCATTCCAGTTGTTAAAAACAATGGTGCATGAGCCAGCCTGGGGCCCCGGGAACTCTCACTGCCCGGGGCCCCAGAACCAGCATCTAACACCATATGTGAGCGCAGCCAAAACCTTGGAGCTGCCACCTCCAAGGCCTGTCTCCTACTGCTCTAAAACTTACCAAACACACAATTGGAGAAACTCACTCCCAAACAGTTCTCTGCTGCTTTATAAAGCCTGCAGGCTGCTTATAAGCCAATGAGAAGTGCACACATAATACACCTAGCTTGCAGTGATAATCAAGCAGAAGCTGAGCAAGTCAGCCAATTAGTTGGAGAGGGCTTCAGTTGCATATAGACAATGGCTATATGACCAGCAGGGGGCACCAGCGTGCAGGATATTCCCTCTCATCTGCCCCCCTCCTAATTAAACTGCATGGGATACTACAATAATTAAAAACAATGGTGCATGAGCCAGCCTGGGGCCCCGGGAACTCTCACTGCCCGGGGCCCCAGAACCAGCATCTAACACCATATGTGAGCGCAGCCAAAACCTTGGAGCTGCCACCTCCAAGGCCTGTCTCCTACTGCTCTAAAACTTACCAAACACACAATTGGAGAAACTCACTCCCAAACAGTTCTCTGCTGCTTTATAAAGCCTGCAGGCTGCTTATAAGCCAATGAGAAGTGCACACATAATACACCTAGCTTGCAGTGATAATCAAGCAGAAGCTGAGCAAGTCAGCCAATTAGTTGGAGAGGGCTTCAGTTGCATATAGACAATGGCTATATGACCAGCAGGGGGCACCAGCGTGCAGGATATTCCCTCTCATCTGCCCCACCATTCCAGTTGAGCACAAAAGATTTACAGGACCACTTCAGTGAAAAAAAGTTAAAATCTGACAGAACCGACAGGTTTTGGACTAATCCATCTCCTCATGGGGGATTCTCAGGGTATTCTTTGTTTACTTAAACATTTTCTGAATGGCAATTGCCAAGTAGGGAAGCTGGCTAGTATCTTACTATTTTGGGTGTTAAACTGCCGTTCAAAAAATGCTTTTGAAAACAAAGAAAATCCTGAGAATCGCCCATGAGGAGAATGACTAGTCCAAAACCTGTCCGTTCTGTGAGATTTTAACTGCTTACTTTTTTTGCTGGAGTGTTCCGTTCTACCAGCTTTGTGCAATCATAAAAGAGGGATATAGTATACAGACTCTTTTTATGCTCCCTGACACACAACATATGACATGTGACATTTATGACATCAGATGGGAATTGAACGTGCGCCTTGCATGTTCAGAGGAGCTGGCATCAGTTGTAATCCTGTGTTCTCTGTTGTATACCTGTAATTTAGCATACAAATAGTTTTGTTAATATCTTGTGTCTTACCCTACCTAATATATAAGACAATAAATAAAGCTGTTCATGCACAATTGAAGCGACAATTCTCTTTTAATTTTATACACCTATGGAAACAGCAATTGACGTTTACAAGTGTATTTCTCTGGTTCTGCTCAGTATTTCACCATGTTAGTGTGTTCCAGCAGTTGGGACCTGGAATTTACATGTTGACTAGTGAGTGCAACTGGGTGAGGCCCAGAATCTCACTGAGGTGTGATGGTGACACATCTGGACATTCACATTAGTGTTATTCCAACACACATTGTTTTCTGAGACTATTTCAACTTCTGATGTGCTTGTCATTGACTCTTCTAATTTTTTTTATAATAAACTGTAATAAAAGCATTCCTTAGAGTACCTTCCCTTGCATATTTGATTTTTACACATTCATGATATATTTAGAACAGGCATGTCATATTCACACAAAATGAAGTTCTGAATTTAATGGGATAACTACTTCAGGAGATTTGCACATACCCAGGTCCTAAAGATATGGCAGTACTTGACAATTAGGCTTACAATTGTACATTGTGTAAAGCTACGTACACACATAAGACAACGATCGTTCGTTGTGAACGACGAACGATCTTTTAATTGACGAAAGAACGACCTAAGTAAAGTTAGCTTTTAAAGGTGTGTAACGATCTGATCGTTTGTTAACGAACGATCCGGAACGTCACATACTGTTCCTGGATGTGACATCATAGCACGTTCCACCCACATGTAACGAACGGTTCAAAACGTACGTTACACTGTAAAACTAACGTTATGTATTTTACATTACAGTACGAGATTTCATACTGTAGGTATGTAGGTAGAGCATTTACATGATAGAGCGTTGACAAAACATACAAAAATACACTCTGTCCTGTTAAAATGACAATTATGGTATAATCATGTAGCAATTAACGTGTCACAGGCCACATTCATAGAACGAATGCTACATCACGAAAAGCAACTGTTGCGCTTGCGCATAAAAATGAAAGGTTCTATGGAGAAATAACGAAATGTGCATGTCAAGCCTAGTAAGAACGACCGTTTTCTAACGATATACTACTTTTGCAAACTATCGTCATTTAAAAAAATCCGCCAAGGCAGATCTTTAATTTTTAACGATCTAACTCGGCCATCGTTTGACTTAATGATCGTTGGATGTTTTTTTAAACGATCGTCATTTGAAATGATCAGGGAACGATCGTTTCAAACGACTATAGTCGCATGTTTGTACGCACCTTAAGAAAAAGGATTAGCCATTAAAGCAGGAGGATTAGCCATACTATGCTAGGAAAAAAAACACATATATATGGTAAGTAGATAAATACTTGCTCTACTTACATAACACATGTATTGTACTGTCCACATTTTGATTTCAGTGCATTTTATATAGTAAATGAAGAGAATTCTGTTCTTGACGGGGGCCATGTCTTTTGCCCACAGTTTGAGGCTAAATCCTGATGTCATTTCTTCCCTTAACTTTTTTTTCTTTTCTCCTCCACTCGCTGAGTCACCTCAGCCTTGCGTGTAAACAGGAGTGAGCAGAGGATAATGTTTCAGCTTGGCAGCAGTCTGCTCAGTCAAACAGTAAGAAGCAGGGAGGTGGGACTGTCATTAGCAATGGCACAGAAAAGAGCGTGGGGGACTGAGAAAATATAATAACAGCAGATAGATTCCTGAATAGATTAGACAATAGCTTGTCCTTGCAGAGAGAGAATTCTGGCAGCATTTTAAATAGAATTTGGTTTTGTGGCTGACAACCATGGTTAAATAACTGCTTTAAATGTGCTTTAAATAACTGTTTTAAATGTGTTATCCCTGTAAGGTACAAGGAAACATTTTGTAAAATACTCAACAGGAAAGCATACTTATCCGTATCCCAGACCTATCATGCAGTCTAGAATCTTATGCCTTTCTACACCGTTAGCAACAGAGTGATCTGCTACAGTGACAGTAAGGGCCCTTTTCCACCAGCGCAAACTGAATCGCAAAAACGCAAACCGCTAGCGATTTTACAATCACTACGGTTTGCTTTTTAACATAGGAATCGCGGTAGGTCATTTCCACTACCACGATTCGTTTTTGCCGGGAACGAGAACGCGCGGCGGAGCGATATTTGCCGCCATTTTGCTATGCAGTGCATAGCATAGCAAAATCGCGGCCGCGAACGTCGGGGAATCGCCGGTAATTGTGATTCAGCAATCGCTAGCGTTCAGCGTGAACGCTAGCGATTGCTAGTGGAAAAGGGCCCTAAGTTCCACCCAGTAGATCTAGGTCCTCTAATCCCTAGGTTCTTAACACATGGTATGTGAACACACAGGGTACTTTAGTTGGACTCAGGGGGTATTTGAACTTGTGACAGTCAATTTATTTTATTGAGTTTCAGATGAACAAAATGATGAACCAGATATAAATTAACCTAAATAAGTTTTTATAGTTAATTAAAAGCATTAGGGAATGTTTAAAAAGCATCAATACACAATTAACGCATTACGTTCTCCTAATCAGTATGTATGTGTCAAGGAGTACGTAAGATGATGTTGCTCATAACAAGGAATACTTGGCCAACACAGTCTTGATAAAGGAGTGCATGCTATAATAATGTTGACAAACTCTGCTCTTGTCAACTGCATGGTATTAGAATGCACATGCATCCTTAGAAAACTGAATGGGATGCAGGACCACAATCCAGCAACAATCAAGTTAGGCAGAAGCTTCTGTCACCATAGTAGACTGCCTGACTCCCACACAGTAATTAAAGTGTGTTTATATATTTATTTCCACTATCCAAATTATAGCATGTGAGAACTGCTCTAGTTAATAGAGATAATATGTAATGGGCTTTAAACTGGCTAAGGATGGAAAAAGGAGAGGGAAGACTACGTGGGACGAAAAGAAAAGTTTGACATCTGTGATTCACACTACTGCAGTAATGTAGCTGAAAGAAAAAAAAAACAGTTCAATTAGAAATTGTATCTCGGCAGTGTAGATAGAACTACAGACCTTAGAAGTCACCTCAAATGATTGTTTCAGGGTAGGAACATACTATGCAGAATCGCATGTGTGATTTCCACTATGTGCTATGGAAAACGCATATGCGATTCTGCCTAGTGTGTTCCTACCCTCAAGGAACAAATGTTTAATGTTTTTGCTTGGCCTAAGCAGTGAAATGCTTTGATCAGACACTAAAATGGTTGGCTGTTTTGCAACAGGACTTACTGTATATTCCTGCATATAAGACTACTTTTTAACCCTTGAAAATCTTCTGAAAAGTTGGGGGTCGTCTTATACGCCGGGTGTCATTGATGCCGGGTGATACGCCCTATCCTGTTACCGCCTCTCGGATCTCCCTGCTGAGAGAGCGCAATCTATTCTTTCATACCGCTCTGATAAACAAGTAGACAAGGAGAGCTGACCAGTCTAATTAAGGAGAGTTGACCAATGCAACAAGTCAATTGACTATATACTGTTATATACTGGGTAACACATACAGTACAGCACCAGTATCTGTTCATACTCAGCACCAGTACATGATTTTTTTATTTTAATTTGGTGTGCGTTGGAAGAGGGGTAGTCTTATACGGCGAGTATATCCCAAACTCTATATTTTAACTGGAAAAGTTGGGGGGTCGTCTTATACGCCCAGTCGTCTTATACGCCGGAATATACGGTATGTCCTTTTAATTAGTCATGTAAAGCAGCTTTTAGTTTTTCTACAGTTTATGTATTCCATTAAATTTAGTTTCATGTTATCATTATTGGGCCCTGGCAGCTGGTAAGTCACTTTTGTGGCCAAATTAGGCAGTGATGAGGGGTCTGTTTATAAAGGGCATTCAAATGTTTGCTGTCAGGTCATGTTTTAAGTGTAGAAAAATGTTGGCCTCCTATTTATAAAAATGTAATGAACACAACACTAGTGCAAGGACGGTGATGAATACTATTCAGGTCTATGGTTGCTCATATTTCGAAGATCAAAAAGAACAGCAGGCACTACGGTGACAAAATGCAGCAATAAATGTCCATAGGGTAGGTTGCTATGGGTTGGAATCAAAGCACAGGAGGTGGAGGGCAATGAAGCTTGTGGTTGCATAAACGTGCTCTGAGAGCTGAAACAGACATAGTGTAGATAAATTGTAGAAGGAACCTTTCGGCATGGCTAGCGTAATTCCACATGCCTTTATTCATGCATAGTGCACAGTGTACAAAAACATTGCATTATATTACCATCTCTAGAAAGCTGTGGGGTGGTGTCTGGGCGAGTCAAATCTAAGGCTCAGTGCACTGTGCAGGAGAGCAAAACGGTCGCCAGGCCCGTTTGCCCCTCTCAGACACCACCCCACAGCCTTCTAGAGATGGTAATGTAACGCAATGTTTTTGTATACTGTGCACTATGCATGAATAAACGCATATGGAATTGCGCTAGCAGTGCCAAGACATTCCTTCTACTATTCATCTATGGTGGCTCATTTGAGCTCGTGTTTAACAATGACCACACGTTCCACATTTACTCAAGAGGGTTTACTCTTGGTCAGCCTTCTGCTGCCAGGCTGCTGAAGCTTCTTTCATTCAGAGGGTGGAACATTTTCCTGGTTTTTCAATATTTAGCCAGGTCATGTGATGATTTTAGTGTCATTGTACCTCTTGAAGCTAGGAGCTGATAGGGAGATAAACATTGCAGCTCATCACAGCAGTGTTGGCACAAAAACACATTGGCCTCATATAAACTGGTAAATGTTGTACGATGCACTATGATGAACAGCAGCAAGGGGTCAAGCTGTAAAGTGGCTATGTAATGCCGTTTTGGTTAAGGAACCCCTGTGCGTCAAATCTCAAACATAAAAATAATGTAAAAAACTGTCCAAACAGTTGTACCTGACTGACCGCAATTTAATTCCAGGTATTCCAAGTCTTACTAATACCAATTCATGTCATAGTCTTTGCAAGGAGTTCAGACTGCTGAAAACTGTCACAGTGGATTACTGTATAACATAACTATTATTAAATAATTAGGTATTTATTTAAAGCAGATTTACATGCGAACAACATGAATATTCTAACTTCCCCAAACTTAGATATAGAAAACTTGTCAGACTTTCATTCTCATTTTTGCACAGGCCAAAAAGTTATAGCCACACCACACCCTGTTTTCAGTTTTTTTCCGAGAAAGTTTTGCAACAAGAGTTTCTGTCTCATCGGTGTCAGCTGCTGTTTATATTGTAAAGGTTTCTACTGAAATGGGAAGTTATCTTGATATAGAAAACACTGTTGCAAGTCAAGTTCTTAAAAGAGAATCCTATTATGTTTGCAACATTAGTGAATTGTCCCTGCAGTTCATTTTTCAAATCTCACACCTTGCAATATGCCAAAAGTCATGCAGAGTACTGGTCCATTTCCACATCTAATGAAGTTCAGCTGTCACGCTAACATTAGCTGAAGATGTAAGTCTACGTTAAGGACCTGAACTCAGAACTTCCTCTCTGCTCTAAAAGATAAACAACAGCTTAATAACCTTTAAAGAAATGCATTTCTTTGTTACAGCTGATACAAATCCTGCAATAAATCTGCAGTAAAACTTCTTCTTGTACTTCCTGCTTTCAGGGACGCAGACAAACGGTACATCCTGTGTCTACATATTAGCTGTGTCTGCCAAGGACTGCTGAATTTCTGTGCTGACACAGCTGAGAGATCAAATTACATTTGTGATTACTTGAAGATGAGGAGTTTAAGACAGGCTCTTCTCTCTAAAAACACACAGGGTGCATTTCTCTTTGTTTTCCTTGTGTCCTGTGAAAGAGTTCAGGTCCACTTTAGGTGTGGGTACCAGAAAGTGATTGCAAATATATTGACTGTACTCCATATTTTTCTATGTATGGTAAAGAAGCCCCTTGACTGCAGGTGCAAACTAAATACAGACTTTCAATCTCATTTGGGGTTCTGACCTGAGATATTTTGACCCCGATCCAATTCACTTTTTCCTCTATGTTTTTCCTAGGTCATATTTTAACATTATGAAAAAAATACCTCTTAGGTGACCAACAAGCAAGAAAATACTCAAAATAAGTTTGACAGTACTTTTTCACTTATGTTTTGACCGGGCATTTGTCATCTGAAAACCAATAATATCATTGCAACTGCCAGTAATGAAATAGTCATTGTTTGAGAAAATCAGAAAAAATAATACAGATCCCCAATCAGACAAATTTGTAATGGACCAGTGAGTCCCACTTACTTACCTCTCATTGGAACCAGAGCTGTGGAGTCGAGGAGTCTGACATTTTTTGGGGTACCTGGAGTCAGAGTCGGAATAAATGTAAACTGTAATTAAAAGGGAAAATGTAATAAAATGTTCTATTTCTCAGACAATAGTCATCATAAATAACATACTGTATACACAGTAATAGCAGTGCTTAGTCCACAAAAATGAAATAAACCAATCAAAAATAGTTACTTGTGCTGCAGCAAAAAAGCAGTCACCATGGTTTTTAAATCAAATATACATATCTGATTGTGACTGTATAGATGATGTATACACAGGAATCTTTTATATACTGTATATAATAAAAAACATCTCTGCTGTAAGAATAAGGTCTGATGTGTACTGTATGTAGTTGTTTCACTAGTAGGGATGCTCAATGATATGCAAATAGTTCTGTGTTGATGCAGGTTTATACAAATATTGTATGCAAATTTAGGCACCTCCTTTGCTTATGAAATCAGTTGACATCCCTACTAGCGACATCATTGAAACTCATGATTGAAAAATCAATGGAGAACAATGGAGTGTATTTACTAATCTGCATTAAGCAGAATAATGTGCGCCAAGTCTTATGCACAGTGAGTGTAATGTATTGCTTGTAATGCAGTGCTTCTCAACATTTTTTTGGGGTGAGGGCACCCTTGGCGATTTTTTTCTTTTTTCGAGGCAACCTGATGGGCCATTGATCTACCACAGCGCCCCATTGACCAAAAATTACCGTCCAATCATAATTTTAAAGTGATTTTTGCCGCGAATTGAGCAACATTATGATTAGTGCAGCTCATTGGATCACAGATAACTAGCATATTTGATCATGTTGAACAAATCTGCCAGAAAAAAAAATTGATACATGTTTTGCCAGGTTTTAGACAGAACCCACCCCCCCACACACACGCACACGCACACGTCACCCCAACACATACAGAGTTGTCACAATTTGAGACCCATCACCCACAGCAATCACAGGGCAAAATAATCACCCCCCTCCACACACACACACACACACACACAAATAACGATCATATTATTAACTGCCCAACCCTCAACAATCATTTCACTTAAAAATGTCTCCCCCCCCCATGTTCACAAGATGCTTGGTGCCGTGAGGGTATGCATCATGCTGGCTGCACCCTCCTCCAGACATCCTCCCACTCACCAGCCCGCTATCACCAACTGATAGTAGTCCAGGCTCCTGCTCCTTTTGATTTTGTATTGCATTACACTATACTCATGGTGCAGTAAGTCTTTATACACGCTATTCTGTTTAATGCACTTTAGTGAATACCAGGGCTGTGGAGTCGGTCCAAAAATCCACCGACTCCGACTCCTCAGTTTAGGATTCCACCGACTCCGACTCCGACTCCACGACTCCGACTCCTCTAATTTGCATATTATAATTTTGTTGATTAAAAGTATGTAACATGAAATTTGTCTCTTAACTGCCAACGCTTAGGAATTTTACAAGACAACTGAAGTGAGAAGGATATGTAGACTACTATATTTATTCCCTTTAGACTTAACTAGTCCTTGGTAAGAGTACTTGTAAAAGGTACAAACCGGAACAAAGAACATCTATCAGGCCCTAGGCAATGTAAGTGTGGGTACATGTAAGAATGATGTGCAGGTACTCTGCAGGGGAATGAGGAGATTGTAAACAGACAACACCTCTGTGTTCAATGTGCACAGCATTCTCAGTGGATTCCCTGCAGCTCTGTGGGGAGTGCATATGTAGAGTATAGTACTACTGTGTAACAAAGTAAACCTGAGACAGATGAAATTAAAGTTTTATACATACCTGGGGCTTCCTCCAGCCGCCTTCAGGATAATCAGTCCCTCGTTGTCCTCCTCAACCACCTGGATCTTCTGCTATGAGTCCAGGTACTTGAGCCAGTCAGGCGTAGTGCGCATGCACACACTCCGCCGCCAGGAACATACTACACCTGTGCAGCAATATTGCGCAGGTGCAGAATGTTCCTGGCTGTGGGAGCGGCATGCGGCCGGACAGCGCTGACTGGCTGAATTACCAGGACTCACAGCAGAAGATCTGGGTGGTGGAGGACAGCGAGGGACTGATTAGCCTGAAGGGGGCTGGAGGAAGCCCCAGGTATGTATAAAACTTTACTTTTCATCCGTCTCAGTTACCCTTTAATTTGTAGTCACCAAACCAAATTTTAATAACATATCACATTATTTGATTTCATCAGCAAAGGGAGTGCATACATTTGCATAAATCAGCATCAATGCAGAATTATTTCCATCTCGTTGACCATCTCTATTAGTGACACAGCTACACATCAGGCTTTATTCTTACAGCATAGATGTTATTTAGTATATATAAGAGATTCCTGTGTACACATCATTGATACAGTCACAATCAGATATGTATATCTGACCTTAAAAATACGGGGACTGCTTTATTGAAGCAGCACAAGTAACTAATTTTGATTGGTTTATTTCATTTTTGTGGACTAAGCACAGCTATTACTGTATATATACTGTATATATACATTATTTTTAATGACTATTATCTGAGAAATAGAACATTTTATCATATTTTCTATTTTAATTACAGTTACAAATTCATTAGGAGTCAGAGTCGGTGCATTTTTTCCCGACTCCGACTCCAGGCACCCAAAATTGCCCGACTCCACGACTCCACGACTCCGACTCCGACTCCGACTCCACAGCCCTGGTGAATACACCCCACTGTCTATACTAGAGTAAAGAGAGTTCATGTGGCTAGAAAGACCCCACAACTGTTTATTTTTTACTATTTCTGGATTCCTGATAGGTTACTTACATATATGGTTGTTTTTGACAGCTGTATGTAATTGAAAGACAATTCACTTTCAGAGACTTTACTATCTTTCTTGAAGATGTTTGTAAAGTTTTCAGTGAGCTAGGCTTACGCTTTTCTACTACCTATTAGATTCTACAGTTACATCAGGGCTTTCTCACTGTGCAACATAATACGTGTGACTCAGAAAGGTTAAACGTGCTGTGACTTTGTTTTTACCCTGGACAACTTGATATGTCAGAGAATTAAAATTCGATAAAGGGATAGTTTTCAGGAATGCCAGCCATCTATCTAGTTGCTAGAGATTGATCTGATAAGCCAAGTAGCTACTGATTAATTGTCTGGCAGCTGGTTGTCTAACCAGATTGATTTGCTTTAACAATCTTATGCTATGTACACACAATACAGTTTTCTGTTAGATTTACCTGCCAGATCAATTTTTTTCCAACATTTCCGCTCTTAATTTTGATCAATTTTCCAATCAATTTTCCGACTAATTTCCGTTCACTTCTATGGAAGTAGATTGGAAAATCAATCAGAATTAAGATTGGACATGTTGGAAAAAAATTGATCTGGCAGGTAAATCTAACAGAAAATGCTATTGTGTGTACCTAGCATTACCGTTTCACTTAGAAGGAGAAGTTAGGGCATAAAATCAGTGGACTATCAACAATTCTACAGGTTAAATCGATTAGCTAAAGATTTGGTTTGCTCAACTGAGTTTCTGCAGGCCACACACAGTAGATGAGGTTAACTAAAGTAGAAATCAGGACACAGAATTCAGCTTTAACCTGTGAGAAGAAAAGGTTAAATAAAGCACCCTAGTGAATGTCGCTTTGGTCCCTGGTCCTCCTCTTCTCTGTAGGGGAGCCTCATCTCTGCTCCAGAAGAGTGGAATGGCAATTTGAGCCACTGTGTTGGACTGAAGGCTGCCCAGTTAGTAGGGTGGTGTTGGGAAATGGATTGAAGATGGACTTCAAGAACTACTATCGCAAAAATTGTACAATTTAAAATACACGTAAACACATACAAATAAGAAATACATTTCTTACAGAGAAAAATGAGTCATAAATTACTTTTCTCCTGTGTTGCTCTCATTTACAGTAGGTAGTAGAAATCTTACAGAACCAACAGGTTTTGGACTAGTTCATCACTCCATTTGGAATTCTCAGCATTGCATTTATTCTTTATAAAGATACTCCCTGAAAAGGATTTATACAAAGACGCTGCCCAGCCTCCCTGCTCGCTGCACACTTTTTTTGCAGTTGGCCAGAGCAACTGACATTCACTAAGTGCTTTTGAAATTAAAGATAACCCTGAAAATCCTCCATGAGGAGATGGGCTAATCCAAAACCTGTCGGTTCTGTCAGATTTTTACTGCCTACTGTAAGTGACAGCAACATAGCAGAAAAGAAACATATTTCTAATTTGTATGTGTTTACATGTATTTTAAATGTTATGATTTTTGCGATAGTGGTCCTTTTAACCACTTTACCACTAGGGGCGTAGAAACAGGTAGGAACATAATTTAAACGGTGTAATAACCGGGACAAATGGGAAAATACAATACGTGGGTTTTAATTATGGAGGCATGTATTATTGTAAAACTATAATGGCCAAAAACTGAGAGATAATGAATTTTTTCAGTTTTTTTCTTATTCTTCCTGTTAAAATGCATTTACAGTAAAGTAGCTCTTAGCAAAATGTACCACCAAAAGAAAGCCTAATTGGTGGCGGAAAAAACAAGATATAGTTCATTTCATTGCAATAAGTAATGATAAAGTTATAGACGAATGAATGGAAGGAGCGCTGAAAGGTGAAAATTGCTCTGGTGGTCAAGTGTCAGACGGTGATAGCTGCAGAGGCAAGAGAGGGGCCCTTATCACAAAACTAGGGTGTAGGGATGTAGGGACCAGGTTTTCTGCGTACGTATATGTACACCGACAGTGAGTTTGGCGCAGGATGAGCTGTTCAGTTTCCCAGTGATGTAAAATGTTATTCCTCCTCCAAGCCGTAGCAAATCGGAGGGAGAAGTATTTTGCGGTCTGATCGCCAGAACCCCTGTTACCTGTGTGCGAGGGGTGCGCACTATAGCACTAGTGCTATAGCTGCGCCTAAGTCAGGCTAAGTGGTTGGAAAGCAGCTGCTTCAAGGTTTTCTTCCCACAGATGACATTAATTTTGTTGTCTGGAGATTGCTGCTCAACACTTGAGATGAACAATTAGACTCTAAAAATGTAGTTCTGATGCGTTTTTTATGTTAGTTTTATAAAAACTAATAGAGCTAGGAACTGGATCACAATTATTGTCTGCCGATCTTCTGCATTTGATTACCCCAGTCCCAAGCTGCAAACATATACTACAAAAGTAGCATAAAATTGCAACAATTCAAAACTTTTACCAATTCTCCATCTCTACGCATCACTTATCCTCATTAGTGGTGCAGCCGCTAGTCTTTCTCTGCACTATGCAGTCTACAGACTGTTAAGGCCTGCCTGGTGACCTGGACTGTAATTTCTATCAACCCAGTAGTTTTGTGGTTAATTATTGGTACGGTTGCAGGCACAGATTCAAGTAACAGAAATTCATAATATTGCTTCCTGTGTGTCTGCATGCAATGTTACTGTTAATACATTTAAGAGAACCTGAACTGAAAATTAGAGGTTATAATAAACATAAACATGTCATACTTACCTCCTGTGTAGTCTACTCATCAATCTCTTTCTCACCCCCTGTGTCCTGTTTGTCCACTGTGAACAATGTCCTCCATTTTGAAAATGGCCATTACCCCATAACAGCTTCCTAGCCAGCACACTGTTAAACTGTAATATCGTCCCCCACTCGAGCCATAGGGAAACATGGATATTACCTTGCACATTCAGTTGCTGATATATAACTGACAGCAACTGGTGTATTTCAGTTCTGACTAAATATTTTTCAGAACTAGAAGGGATCACTGTAAGAAGAAAATAGTGAGCTTCTGAGAGGAACTTAGTAAGTATGTAATATTTATTTGCAGATACATCATGTGTTTATTTTAAATTATTTTACTCTGTTCAGGTTCCCTTTAAAGGGACTCCGAGCAGTGCAGAAACTATGGAAAGATGCACATCATTTTAAAGCTCTCTTTCTCCTCTTTCCAATGATATATAAACCGCCACCCTACGCCTTTTAGTTTTCACTATTTTCGCGATTGAAATTGCCGCAGCTGCGATTTCGATCGCGAAAATAGAGAAAACTAAAAGGCGTAGGGCAACGATTTAGGTGTCGTCAGAAAGAGGAGAAAGAGAGCTTTAAAATGATATCCATCTTGCCATAGTTATATTGTATTACACAGGGCGACTTTTTGTCAAAGTCAGCAGCTGCATTCAGCAGAATGGAGCTGCTGACACTGGGGAAAGTGTCGTCCTGTGTAATACAATATAACTATGGCAAGATGGATATCATTTTAAAGCTCTCTTTCTCCTCTTTCTGACGACACCTAAATTGTTGCCCTACGCCTTTTAGTTTTCTTTATCTTCGTGACCGAAATCGCGGTCGAGGCAATTTCAATCGCGAAAATAGCGAAAACTAAAAGACGTAGGGCGGTGGTTTATATATCATTGGAAAGAGGAGAAAGAGAGCTTTAAAATGATATGCATCTTTCCATAGTTTCTGCACTGCTCAGAGTCCCTTTAAGCATTGCACACAGTAATCAGATGGTCCATTACAGAGCTCCGTGTTGGATTGGTGTGGCTCTGTAAAATATATACGCTGTAGGTTCACTATACAAGTTTCTGGATGTTTTCCTGACTTTCAGGGGCATAAAGAGATGACTTGCATATTTGTGAGTGATGCATAATGTTTTAAGAAGGCAAAATTATAATTAGAGCCCAATGGATAGGCTGCAGCTCCAGACTCTTCTATTGAATACCTTGATGGCCATGAGCAAGCATGCAAGCCAAGGAGGAAATGTAGTCATAGTTGGTTCGTTAAAGAGGAACCCCAGTAAGTGTAATTAAAAAGTGCTTTTTACAATAATCATGTATAAATGATTGATTTAGTCAGTGTTTGCCCATTGTAAAATATTTTAAATCCCTGATTTACATTCTGACATTTATCACATAGTGACATTTTTACTGCTGGCAGGTGATGTAGCTGCTGCTTGCTGTTTTGGCATTTGGAAACAGCTGTAAACAGCTATTTCCCACAATGCAGCAAAGTTCACAGACAGGAAACTGCCAGGAGTACCATGGTCCTCAGAGTTTCTTGTGGGAGGGGTTTCACCACAATATCAGCCATACAGAGCCCCCTAATGATCCGTTTGTGAAAAGGAATAGGTTTCTCATGTAAAAGGGGGTATCAGCTACTGATTGGGATGAAGTTCAATTCTTGGTCACGGTTTCTCTTTAAATTAACTGGCACAAAGAGATGTACATTTTCATGCGTGATCAGTACAGGCTGCCTAACTGTGAGGACTTATTTTACTTTGTTAGCTCTTTTTCTCTTTAGTCTGAGCCTACAGGAATCATGGCCTGCACCATGTACCCTTCAAGCTTCCTGTTGTTTTTGTTTCTGTAGCTGAGGGCAGTGGTATTGGCAGGCACAGCACATATGCATTGTAAGACATTTCTGAATGGAAAAAAAGTCATAGTTTTCTGTTCATATTTAGGTCCAACTCCTTTACACACATGAATCAAGGATCTGCAGCAACACTTTAACGTTTATAGAGGTCTAAGTTTTATATTGCGCCAGCACATTCCTGCTTCACTAAGCTGCGCCCATTGGCCAACTGACAGCATTTTTGTTCATGTGATATTGATGGCAGTATTAGTAAGCATTGCTCTAGTGATGGTGGGCCAATGAGAGCGACTTAGCGGGGAAGAAAAGGGCGGTTACAATTTATAATTTAGATCTGAGTCCCACTCTACAAACAAACGGACACGGGTCCTTATTAAAGCTGACCTGAAGGGAAAAAAATCTTTGTTGTGCGGATAACAAATAGAACATTAGTAGCAAAGAAAAGAGTCTCATAGATTTATTTTCAGTTATTTAGTTTTTTTATTTTATTTTTTACATTGCATCATTCTGTCATATTTGCAGTTTAGAAACCACACTCTGCCTCTTTAAAGCCGCATCTACACGAGTAGATGCGGCCGCGATGCTCCTTATCAATCGAGCCGCTGATGCGGCTCGATTGATAAGATCTGACAGGACGGATCTCCGCACCGCCGATTCCCTGCTCGATCCCCGCGAGGGGACAATGGCAGGGAATCGTGCGGGAGATAAGCGGCGCCGGCGGGGAATCGAATGCGGCGCACGCGCACTACAACCTCTCCCCGTGTAGACGGGGCTTAAGCTGTAAAACAAAGCAGAAATAATCACTGTTTAAATTCTCCTGCAGTAAAAACTTATCTCAAGCTGTCGCTCACTGTTTCTCGGCTGTTCAAGTGCTTCAGAAAAAAGGACTGTAGTGGACCAGTGGGTTGAAGAGCTAAGAGAAGCTCTATTGCATAAATAACAACTGAAGTTTTTTAAATCTTTATGTACTTGAAAGCAACATGAGACTTTTTTTCTTCTCCACTAATGTTCTATTTCTTAGCTGTACTTCACATACAGTTCATTTTCTCATAAGTTCACATACAATTCTCATAAGTTTATTTTCGCTTCAAGTTTGCTCAAAGCATAGATGTCTTTACACTGTAGGGAAAGAGATTACACCTAAGCCCCACAGATCTGTCTATAAGTGTTCAGTGGTGTTCAGATAAATAATGAAAAAAACTATTTTCAAGCAGCGTGATTCATTGCTCCTTGACAAGAAATCCTAGTTCATTTCTTCTCATGTAGCTCTTTGTATAAAATATCATTATAAACAACAGTCCTAATTTACACTGGTCCTGTATGAATGTAGATATCATTTATAGCCATCATATTTGAGAATACCCAAATAAAAGAGACAAAGCAATGTAGGAGAGGGTAGGGGCTAATGGAAAGCAATAAAAAAGAGAAAACTATAACAGGTCAGGTGCGACTAATTAGGCAATCCCTTAATTGGATGTATTCAAGACAGCTGAGTGTCAGGAGAAGGGTGAAGGTTAAAAAAGTCATAAATTAATAGGAGAGAAACCCATAAGAGAGTCTACATCAATGTATTGACATATACTTTAACCATAAGTCAGCAGAGAGCAATAAAGTCAAGTCCCAATAGGACTATGTGGAGTGGACGAGAAATTTACAAGGAGTTTCAGGGCATTTTATAGCTTTTACTGCCTCTTTCCAAGAGAGATCCATTTGTGGAAAGTAACAAGTACATAAACATTTACTAATTTTGTTTTAAATATAAACCCTATTTAGAAGTAGTATATAGGTTCCTTTTACAAGCACAGCTAATAAATCAGTGTTTCTCAAACCTGTCCTCGTAACTCCCCAACGATGCATGTTTTGCAGGCAACCTCACCTATGCACAAGGGGGGTAATTAGGCTCTCATCTCGGCTACATAGAATCCACCTAGTTGAGACACTAATTACCCCACCTGTGCATATGGGAAGTTACCTGCAAAACATGCATCGTTGGGGAGTCACAAGGACAGGTTTGAGAAACGCTGGGCTAAATGATAGCTGGCAAGCCAGCAGATGTCTGGCAGAAATGTGTTACAGCATTGGCCGTAAATCATAAATCTTTGCATTGATTTAACTAAACACATTCATACTCACAGTATCCCGCAGGTAGGCAATTAAAAATTACTTTTATTGAAGCCTATTGAATCTTTTTTTTATTTTTATTTTTAATTTGACATGTATAGGGTGCCTAGTTCTTTGCTTTCCTTTCAGTTATGACGATTCCTAACCTCCCAGATTTTTTCTGTAGTGTAACTAAAGGAGCTTAAAGTCTATACTACTGAAAGGGCCCCTGTAAATACTTATGGTTTAAAGAGAAACTCTGACCAAGAATTGAACTTTACCCCAATCAGTAGCTGATACCCCCTTTTACATGAGAAATCTATTCCTTTTCACAAACAGACCATCAGGGGGCACTGTATGACTGATATTGTGGTGAAACCCTTCCCACAAGAAACTCTTGAGTACGTACTCCTGGCAGTTTCCTGTCTGGGAACCTTGCTGCATCCAACTGCCAAAAAACCATACAGCAGCTACATCACTTGCCAACAGTAAAAATGTCACCATGTAATAAATGTCCAAATGTAAATCAGGGATTTAAAAGATTTTACAATGGGCAAACACTGACTAAATTATTTATACATAATTATTGTAAAAATGAAGCACTTTTTCATTACATTATTTTCACTGGAGTTCCTCTTTAAAGAAGATACATTTTACTGCACAGTTCTTTTTCAGGAGTTGACTTCTGGATTTCCGATAGGCCCACTCCAAAAGGTCCTGGTAGTTCTTGGACTCCATAATTTAAGGGGTACTAGCAGTCTCATATGCTGTGTACATGAAGCCATGAAAGGAATTAGAAGTTACATTTATTGTAAGGGTTTTCTTGTTCCTGTGACTGTCGGGGAATTTTTTAACCTCTAGTTCTGTTTTAGGGACACACAGGAAATTATTGTCAGCTGAGCTTCCTGGGGATTAAAATTAGCTAATGCCAGTGTCACCCAGAAACAGGAAGAGGAGTTCAGAGACATGCCTTGTGTGTCACCTGGATAGGAAGTGAATAGAAATTCTCCCACCAGCAATACAAACAGCAATGACATTTTGAGAAGTGTTGTAAGCCGTTTCCACTCAATTTCACATTAGAAAAACAATGGCTTGACTGCAGTTCAGGTGTAAAAAGACATTTACTGAATTTACTGCTCATCTGCTCATCAAAATCATAAGGTGAGAAGCCTGAAGCAGTTATGTAGCCCTAAAAAATTATTTTCTTATTTCTTGTTGAACAGAGTAAATATTTAGCAATGCAGTCTATGATCATACAGAAGCACAGTGAAAGTACAGTGCATCACTTCCAAAAGAGACCAGAAGAGAAGCCAGTGTGCTGAAAAATGAAAAGATGTTTTTAAAAAATACTCTTTCAGAGCAACTATTTTTAAAGTATGGGGGGCTTTTAGGACCATTGTAGTCCCTTACACACCCCAATGAGTTCTGGGTCACCATGAGCTTGCTGGTTAGTCTGTGCCTCTCGGATTTACAAGCCCTACTCCATAGAGCCAAATTAATCCATGCCATGCACTGATGAGGATCAAACAATCCGAAACAGTCTGTATGCATGTTGGATTATTATGGCTCTGTACATATTAACAAGCTGACACATCATTGCATTCCAGCGGTTCTGGAGGTGTGTTTAGCTTCTAAGGGTACAATGGTTAATTTGCATATATTCAGCAGTGGTGCCTGGGAGACATCTCGAGCTCACTCCAACCTGAATTATCGCAAATTCTTTCTGTTTTAGGAAAGCAAACTTTTGTTATTTTTAAAGTATCAATGACAAATTCTCAACCCGTAAAGATCTTTTTCCTAATAAATAGGAACTAGTGTGTGAGAGGTATTTATACAGAAAACTGACTTCCTCTTTGCTTGACTGTGTTTTGCAGTTGTGACAAAAAACTTTCTACATCCAACTTTTTTCTTTTAAATTTCTGCATGAATAGATTTTTTTTTTTTAACTGTAAATTTTTATTGAAGAATAGGTGTTTACAATGTTATATAAAAGCAGCTTACATGGTTTGAAAAAAATGAGAACAAGGTGTGCATGAATAGATTTTAAATATGGTCTGGTCTTTATTTATTATTATTAATAATAAAAAAAAGCTTTAATTTGATTACCTTAATAAGCGAGGTATTGAAACAATTCAGACCATTGATTGAAAAATAACTATCTTTAGTAACTTGTTGAACCTTCCTCTACAAGCTAAAACCACTAACCAAATTCTTTCTGTCAGTTCCATCGTGATCTCCACATATTTTGTTCCATTTCTGTGGAAAAAACTGACATAACTCATGCATGCTTTTAATTTGTCATGACGATCAGCTTTTTTTTAAGCGGATCGTGCCTAGTGGAAAAAGGCCCTTATTTGCATTAGAATTTCCATATGCACCTTTGAATTTATTGATTGCTGAAGGAGTGCAAGCAACCCAGGATCTGTGATGACAGCCAGCCACAATATACCCAGTGCCCCTTTGTTATATTTTAGTGTCAGTGAGATTGTGGTGTATTCAAGAAGCATGAAGTTCAACATTTTCTTCAGATGACCTCAGAGACTTGTTTATATTGTACTGTGGAGTGCCTAAATGTTCTTTGGCAAATGTGAGACATTATTGTTTTGGAGACTGGTGGTTTCATCTATGAAGCTTGCTATGGACACTAGAGTAGCACAGTATTATTCTTTTGGGAAATTCATAAACACAGAGGTTACCAAGTAAAAATTACACTTGCAGAGAAGCTTTGCTTCTGCTGCCTGATACTCTGCAACATACTGTAGTGGGGGAGCACAGGATGGGGGCATGCATAGGAGTAAAAATACTGTCTAGGTGCAAACCCCTGACTTTGATGAGGTGTACTATGCTGTGATCATAATTTTCAAACTTGTCTACTGTGGCTAACAGACTGGTGCCACTCCAGTACATCATGAACTTTGCTGCCCCTTTCCATTACCAGAGTGGTAGTACTGTTGTAAGGATTGGCAGGAGGTAGGGTTAATCACTCAAACGCTTGCCCGTAATTCATTAATGACAGAAACTCCACCCATGTCCAGTTGTAAGACAGCCATGGCCATGTTTCCTGAGGTCTTCAGAAGCTCTGTGGTCACCCCTATCTACTTGCCGCTTCCCACCCCCCCCCCCCCCACCCGCTTGGCAGTCACCGATTAGGCTGTAGCTGCTAAAGTTGGGCAGGCCGCAGCAAGCACGTGGGGGTAACCACAGAGCTTTAAAAGAAATAAAGGGTATAGGGAAGGAGCAGAGTTTTTGTCATTCATGAATTGCTGGCCAGAGGGTAACTAATTAACACTACTACCTACTAATCCTTGCAGCAATAATAGACAGCCTTACATTGCAGGCTCTCTATTTTACACTGGAAGTACTCTTTAAGATCCAGACTCTCACCTACAACGCCCTTTACCACCTAGCTTCAACTTACACATTTACACTTATCTCCAGAGACCATCAAAGCAACAGCAAAGGCTGTTCTGCTCACTATGTTTTTCCTCTCATTTTCTCTAGTCACTTCTTCACATATAGGATGTCTCTGAGATTTATTCCGTCCTCTGAAATGCGCTTCCACAACCTGTGCACCACTCAACCACCCTTACTACCTTTAAAGAGTACCTGTAGGGAAAAAAAAGTGCCCCAAATGAGTTCTCATCTCAAAAGAGGGAAGTCTCTGGAAAATACAGAGGCTTCACCCATCTTCCTCAATAAAACCTTCTTGATGGCTTGTGGATGCGCAGAAATACAGATCTGCTTTTTCCACTGAAGCCCTAGTGGGTCCATGCTACTCTGCATGGATGCATTGTGCTTCCTTTTACTACATTATTCATTTTTGTTGTACTGCTGCACATCAGGCTCACTACCTGTTGGAGCTTTGATACAGAGACTTGCACCAGTTGTGTCATACTACAACCAACCTCTGTTCAAGGATTGCTTGGAGTTTCAATCTATTATTGGTCTGCTTCGTATTATTACATTTCAGGCTCTATACCTGTAGGAGCTTTAATGCAGAGACTTGCACCACTTCTGTGTCTTCATTATGCTACAACTGATTCCTGGATCAGGACTGTTCGGAATATCCAATATATATGAGACATATTGGAATGATCACTCTTATTTTTCCTATTACATAATATATGGTGTCACAAAAATGCTCAATCTACTATTGAAAAAAATTTCAATCTACTGGAACTGGTTCTTTTATCTGCCATGCTTTTTCCTATATTTTATTATTAACCTTCTTTTAAAGTGGACCTGAACTCTTGCACAGGACAGAAGAAAAATATAGAGAAATTAACTCTTTATGTATTTAGAGAGTTTAGCCTGTTTAATTCCCACTCATTTGTGTCTAATCACAAATTGTATTTGATCTCTCCCTTGTGTCACATGACTGCCATGACAGAGACGGCAAGCTTATTTGAAAGCACAGGCTGTTAACAATATGTCTGCTTCCGTGAATCAGGAAGTAGAAACAGTGCAGATTTATTTTATTTTAGGATTTGTATCAGCTGTAACAAAGAAATGTTTTTTGTTTATTATAACCTTCTCTGGTTATTATGCAGAGAAGTTGTTCTGAGTTCAGGTTCTCTTTAATGATTACATAAAAGTATTTAGTATCAGCATTTAACTCATTGAGTTTGCTTTGGGGCAGTTCTTTCTTTCTGCCTTATTATAGTGTATCACAGCAAAATGTCATTTTACAGAGTTTAAAAAACATTTTTTGGTTTGATTTTTTTTAAAATCAATATTTTTTTTTCACTTGTCCCCATGGAATCAGATTTTGCATTTTTGGGCTGTTTGTAAATCAGGAATTCCTAAGTTGGGGACTACCTGACTCATTATACAATACCATCAAACATGCTGGCCCTATATAAATCGATAATAATAATTTACACAAAGACTGGGACAGCACTAAATTATATTGATGTTATTTTTATTAATGAAAATGGAATTTCCCCTTAAATTGGTTTGCATAGTCACATCATTGCATGCTATTGTTGTTTTTGCCTAAGAGCAGTTACGGTATATACTGGCATGGGTGCCAGATTTTTATTTTATTTTAAGTTTAGCCCTAGAGAAAGATGTGTGTGTATGTCATATAGATCATTCCCTACATCAATATACAGGCCACTGTTTTCTTTCTCTGGTCAGGGAAAGTGTATACGAAAAGCTGTTATTTATTTTTCTGGGGCAAGCAACTGTTTAAGTACAATGTGAAGTGAGGATTAAACAGAATCTCTTTGATGGATTTAAGTTGTATTTTTTTCATCCAAACCCATTTTGGAGGATGACGAGAAAAATAAAACAAGCATAAGCATCACTTCAGTTCTGCCGTTTAACTCTTCTCCTGTTCAGTGTCGGAAGATGAACATGGCAATGATCTTCATTCACAAAACCTTAATGGGATTGGCAAGGATTCATGGAAGGTCTGGCAAGTAGCCATTGCTCCTCGGGTGTCTCAGACTGACAGTTTCAATGCTTGGATGTGGGATGCATTAGGTGGTGCTAACTCTTTTGGCCTGCTCTTCCCCATTTCTCAATGACAATTAATCAGACAGCATAAAAGTTGCCATACATGGTTTATTTTTACAGAAGATTTAATTACTTTGGTCAAATCTGTCAGTAATACAAGACTCAATACTGCAGTGCAAGAAATATTTTTTTTTTCAGCCAACGGCTGTTTTAAGTGGGTAGTATCGATTGACTGTAAAGTTGGGCCACAATTGACCCATTTATGGCTACCTTAAAACAATACATTTGCATGTCCAAACATGAGATGGGGAAGGAGAGAAATGTATACATACCTAGGGCTTCCTATAGCCCCCTCCAACCTGATCGCACCCTCACGGGCCTCTGCCTCCTCCTTGTTTTTCCGCAATTGGCTCCGGTAAGTCCACTGGTCTGGGGCCAACTGCTTATGCGCAGCCTGGCCACACACGCCCCCATCGCGATCCCGTCAGTGGGAGCAGGTGCAGAATTCTCCCAGCCTCAGGAGCACGACTGGGGAGCACGCGCGGCCAGACTGGGCCTGTGCTGACTGGCCCTGACTAGACAACTTACTATGGTTGATTGCGGACGAACGAGGAGGTGGTTGAGAATGGCGAGGGAGCAATCAGGCCAGAGGGGGCTGGAGGAAGCCTCAGGTATGTATAAATATTCTCTCCTGCCCATCTCAGGTCCACTTTCAAGATAGTTGTCATATTAAAATTTAATAATTGAAAAACAACTTCTTGTCCTGTTTATTCACATTATCTTGCTGTATCTTTGAGTTTTAATATTGCACAGAATGTTTTGATTGAGATAGGCTTTTATCAGGCACCTGACATTTATTACCGATAAAGCAATCCTAAAACATACATATTATCAATGCAAATTCATTTAGCGTCAATTCATGCTAGGTTTGTTGCTGCGCCTTTTACTGGGTTGGAGGATAATGGACAAACACACTTGCTACTCTGTGGGCCCGTTCATGGATGTTCTTCTTGTATTTGTTTAGTCCATTATGTTTACATAGGGGGCAAACCCAACTTTACAATTTCTGAGATCAAATGCTCCCTCAATATATGGTGCTCCTTAGTATAGATAGGTACTGCCCCCCTCAGTATTTAGTGCCCCCTTAGGTAATGACCTCCCAGTATATAGTGCCCCCTTAGTATAGATCGGTAAAGCTCCCTCAGTATACAGTGCCCCCTTAGATAATGAACCCTAAGTATATAGTGCCCCCTTAGTATAGATAGGTAATGCTCCCTCAGTATACAGTGTCCTCTTAGGTTAGGACCCATCAGTATATAGTGCCCCCTTTGGTAATGACCCCTAAGTATATAATGCGCCCTTAGTATAGATAGATACTGCTCCCTCAGTATATAGTGCCCTCTTAGTATAGATCGGTAATGCTCCCTCAGTATACAGTGCCCCCTTAGGTAATGAACTCTAAGTATATAGTGCCCCACTAGTATAGGTAGGTAATGCTCCCTTAGCATATAGTGTCGTCTTAGGTAAGGACCCATCAGTATACAGTGCCCCCTTAGGTAATGACCCCTAAATATGTAGTGCCGCCTTAGTATAGATAGATAATGCTCCCTCAGTATATAGTGTCCCCTTTGGTAATGACCCCTCAGTATATAGTGCCCCCTTAGTATAGATAGTTAATGCTCCCTCAGTATAAAGTGCCCCCATAACTAATGCACCTCAGTATACAGTGTAGTGCTCCTCATAGGCATGGCCCTCTTTATGGTTGGAGCTTCTGCCTCCTTATTAGATCACCGCGGGGGTTTCTGCCACCATATTATATTGCCATGGGATTTGAGGTAGAGAAAATGAGGGTACAATTCCTCAAATCCTGAATTTTTCCCAATAGTCCAGGGTTTTGAGGATTCCTGGAATCGACCGCCCCATCCCTAATCACTGCAGAAAGTGATTAGTTACACCTGATTGAGTTCATGAGTCATTTTTTGGATATGGGTGATCCTATATCATCTAAGTGATTCTGTTTTATTTATTTATTTATTTTTTCTGAACTGTTGTTTGCTGATGGTTTAACCTCCCTGGCGGTAAGCCCGTGCTGAGCACGGCTAATCTGCCGCGGAGGATTGCTCAGGCCCTGTTGGGCCAATTTGTACACTTTTTTTGTTGCACGCAGCTTGCACTTTGCTAGCTGCGTGCATAACTCGATCGCCGCCGCTCACCGCTGATTCGCCGCTACCCGCCGCGTTAGAGGGCCCCCCCAGACCCCGTGCGCAGCCTGGCCAATCAGTGCCAGGCAGTGCTGTGGGGTAGATCGGGACTCCCTCTGACGTCACGAGACGGTACGCCGTTCTGCGTGCTTCACACTGCGCTTATACTGTGCGCAAGCTAACTTAGCTCGCGAAGCTTAGCATGACCTAAAGCCTTTTAGGCGTGCTAAGGGCCTTTTCACAGGCGTACTAACACTTAGCACGCTTTTGTGAATCGAGCCCATTGTGTATTCCCAGCATTAGTAGTAACTGGCAGTCAAAGCAAAGATAAGTGGGACAGAGACAGATAGGAATTGTAAAAATGGTGGTGGGGGGAATGAGCGAGATTATGAATGAACTGCTGCGGATAAAAGAATTCTGAAAGATAAGCTGAAGTTGATAGAGGGTGGGCAGAAGTTACATAGCAGGAATGAGGCTGGATGGAATTAGAATGAAGAAATAGGACAGACACCTTCAGGCCAGATGTGCAACAATAGAGCTTTGTACAGACGCAGCTGTCGGAGTAAATAAGGGACCCAGTCTGATGCAGGAGGAGGGAGGCCGTGACTCAGACTGGAAACCTTCCTGTGTACACACCATCCACAGGGTCAGGAAATCCAAACTATTCACACATCCAAACTTGTTTGCTGCAAGAGAGGAATGAAATCTCTAAGGCAGCAGTGAAATAGCTATTGTAAATGGAAACACAAATAAGCAAATAACAGTTGCCGTAATGTAACAAATAAACATTTTAGAAAAAGCAATCCTTCATGCAAAGCATAGACACATCTTGGCTGTTTCAAGTGATCAAGCATAGATATTTCATATGCCCCTTTTATACAAGTGAAACATATTTATAAAGTAAGTTTACTGGAAGCCACACACAGCTGAGTCTTTGCAGCAGTGAATTCAATGTATGCTTTGCTTACAGCCAGCTAACAAGGGTTAGGTTGTCTAGAGTTTTGCTCAGGTGGGAAGAGTGCTTCCCACCCTTAAAATTGGTTATTACTGCACATAGGAAATTGATGGTTGCTTCTGTTTATAAAAACAAAAAGACATTTTCAGACTGAGTTTGCACATTCATATGAAACAGAAGGTGATGTGTTCAGGTGCAGATACTTCAGATTTTATAAATACCTAAGTAGAGGGAAGGATCTGGATACCATAGAGCCTTATAGAGAAAAAAGGGCAAACATACAGTCCCCTAGATACTTGTCTATCTTACCCATATATAAGATAATGGGCGGGGCCAACCCTAGAACCAAGCAATTCCTAACCTAATGTGAGACAAATTGGGGTTACCAGCCACCTTAATATGCCAAGTATCAAGATTTTATTAATCAAAAAAAGGGAACATAGAGAATCTCCATTAACCTGCTGAGCGGTCTGGACGAGCTCAGCTCGTCCAACACCGCCAGAGGCTGCCGCTCAGGCCCTGCTGGGCCGATTTTCGTGAAATAAAAAGCAGCACACGCAGCCGGCACTTTGCCAGCCGCGTGTGCTGCCTGATCGCCGCCGCTCTGCGGCGATTCGCCGCGAGCAGCGGCGAAAGAGGGTCCCCCCAGCCGCCTGAGCCCAGCGTAGCCGGAACAAAAAGTTCCAGCCAGCGCTAAGGGCTGGATCGGAGGCGGCTGACGTCAGGACGTCGGCTGACGTCGATGACGTCACTCCGCTCGTCGCTATGGCGACGATGTAAGCAAAACAAGGAAGGCCGCTCATTGCGGCCTTCCTTGTTTATTCTGGGCGCCGGAGGCGATCGGAAGAACGCCTCCGGAGCGCCCTCTAGTGGGCTTTCATGCAGCCAACTTTGCGTTGGCTGCATGAAATAGTTTTTTTTTTTATTTAAAAAAAACCCTCCCGCAGCCACCCTGGCGATTTAATCAGAACGCCAGGGTGGTTAATACACGTGTAGAAGGAGCACTCATGATTCATTAATTAAAATTGCATATGCAAAAGCTATATAGCCATCAACACAGTGTAAAATAATATATATTTCCATATTAGTATTGCACATAGAAAATCTCACACATGCATACTCCATGCATCCCGCGCTTGCATACTGGTGCTCTATGCGTCATGAATCATTTCTGATTGGGGGGCCCCCCTTATATATATCCACAATCCGGCAGAACTCCAGGCAATGGCCACTATTACTGGAGTCAGATCGTCACTCCACTCAGTGGTCGTATAGTTGGGGCTGACTGGGATAATGGCAGTTCATATATCCACATGAGGAAATAAAGGATGGGTCTCACCAAACCATGGCTGCTGGCGTCTCTTTGGCTTCTCCGGTGTGTACCACGCAGTTAGTTGTACTGCTTATGGGGCGGCCTGGATAGATGTAAGGCCGTCTTTATCATCTGTTCCCCCCGACAGTTCAATCGCCTCACTCAGGATACAGGCCAGTTAGCTGTGTTTCTCCGGGGAGGCAAGCAGCGGGAAGACCAGCTGTGCATAGGACGCCAAGCACTCGTCAGCGCGGAAGCGTGGCTGGAAGCTCAAACTGCGTGGCTCCGTCCACCGACGTTTCGCGTCATGTGTGACGCTTCATCAGGGTGTGGCTTCAACATACAACTATACGGTTTAAAAACAGTCTGAAGGCCCGCCCTTTCCCCGCACTTACAGCATATTTTGTGATCTACGGGCAGCAACATGGGCTGTCAGCCTTACAGAAGTGTATCCATCACAAATCGGCACTTGCGCAAAGTAAGCATCTTGAGTCCCAAAGGAAACGATAGGGGTATCATCACTTTACATTATGGTGAGGGGGAAGACCGCTCAACGCCATGAAAACGACATGTAAGCGTAAAGCGCTTGGATAGATAGAGCCCTACATCACAAAAAATGGCACAATATGGTTTTCAACAGGTCCACATAATTCATGGATCCACATTCCATCTGTCTCAGGGTTCATTTTGGGTAATCCACAATGAGGGTACAGGAGTAGATAGATCACACCTTTGTTTTCTTTGTTCATTTTTATATAAACACATATATGTGGGAAGCACCTATTTCACATGGCACCCATCATTCATTGCGGGTTCATACACATCCCAGTCGATCAATCATATCGTCGGATCCGCAGAAACGGAGTTAGGTCCAGTTCTGCATTTAGACCAAGTGGTGCCACGGTCTTTAACTTAAAGATCCATGATGCTTCCTTACAGTGCAGTAGTTCATCAAAATCCCCCCTCCTGGTGGACACCTTAAGTCTATATATACCCTTAACTAAAGTTCCAGTTAGTTCGTTACCATGGCATTCTCTATAATGATCATAAATACCTCCTATGGCTTTACCTCCTCTAATTTTACCCATATGTTCTAACACCCGTTCTTTCATGGCCCTTTTTGTTTTACCAATGTATTTGAGCCAGCACGGGCACTGTATCATGTAGACGACACGTGTCTCTGGGAGTCAAAATGTGGTAAATTTATCTACTTTTGTGTTGCAAGATAAACATATTTCCCTCCTTAATAAGGGACTGTCCTTTTCACCCACAACTTCTGGGGATATATTCGAAATTTATAAAGACATATACTTGTTCCTCAGAAAAGTGCTCCTTAGAGTAACCTATGGTAGTTCCAATTCCTCTGATTATCAGGGATCAGAGAGCTATGTAAGTCTCTCAGTAAGTGAGAGGGAGACTCTGTCTGCGTTAGAGGTCTTATTTGACGAAAATGCACCTGAAGTACCAGCTATAGATGAAAGAGTTTCCCCTCCAGTCATGAATTTGGACGAACAGAGTTCTATGAGACCCCCACCCTCAGGATTACAGGTGAAATCTAGTTATATGCCTCCCCTATCCCAGAATAAATATATTAAAGTATTTCTAGACACCATAGAAAAAGAGTTGTGGAAATTACATCTGTTCCCAATCGCTGAAGAGAGGAATTTGAGTAAAGATGAAGTAGAGGCCTTAAAGGAACTAACCTTAGCACCTAAGATAGTTATAAAACCCAGTGACAAGGGGGGAAACATCGTGGTACTCAATGAGGATATGTATGTGAACGAATTAGAGAGACAACTGGGTGATGAAAATACATACCTACCCTTACGTGAAAATCCCTTTTCCTACATAAAAGACAAAATAAATGATCTACTCGATGATGGTCTTTTCTATAATCATATCTCTAAAACTGAATGGGAATATTTAAGAGTTGATACATACAACATCCCCACCATATATGTTCTGCCCAAGCTGCATAAATCCCCCTCCAATCCCCCAGGTAGACCTATTGTCTCATCTGTTGGTAGTCCCACTCAAAGAATAGGGCAATTTATAGACAAAAAATTAAGTCCATTGGTGCGATCTTTACCGTCATTTGTTCAGGATACTCGTGATGTTTTGGGGGTCCTTGCTGGTCTCGAGCTGCCCCCGGGGTCCATCCTTGTGGGGATCGATGTTGAATCGTTATACACTTCGATCCCGCATAAGGATGGGCTCCGGGCAATGTCCTTCTTCCTCCACGAGAGATATCCCACCGCGGGGGCCCACAATGAGTTCCTTGTTGATTGCATGCAATTGATTCTTACCCAGAATTGTTTTAGTTTTGGCGGTAAGTATTTCCGTCAGGTACGTGGTACATCCATGGGGGCGGTGTGCGCCCCTGCGTATGCGTGTTTACACCTGGGGCTGTGGGAGCGGAGAGATGTGTTCCCTAACCCGGGCTTTGGAGCGCACGTCGCCCTATGGATTCGTTATATAGACGACGTCTTGGTGGCATGGAGTGGCAGTGTAGGCGAATTGGAACTATTTGTTTCTGCCCTCAACTCCAATGATCGCAATATTAAACTCACGTACTCATACGGTAGTGAGATACCTTTTTTGGATTTGCGTTTGAGAGTTGAGGGAAATAGAGTGGTCTCCACAACCTTTCGGAAACCCACAGCTGGCAACACGCTTCTTCATGCCTCCAGCCATCATCCACCCTCATTAAAAAGAGGGATCCCCTATGGACAGTTCCTCCGGTTACGGAGGAACTGTTCCAATGAAAGTGACTTTCGACGTGAGTCAAGGGACATGTATGAACGGTTTCGCGAACGCGGATATGCACACTCAGTTTTGCGGAAGGCACTGAAACGGGCATGGAACCTGGATAGAAAGGATCTTTTGGCCACTCGTGGTGGGAGGTCCGGTGTGGAGGGGGGGGGGGACATATGCGGCTCGTGACCAGCTATGGTACCCATTGGGAAGGCTTGCGGGAATTGCTGTCTACTTTCTGGCCAATTTTGACGGCTTCGGATGAGATAGCAAAAGTGGTCCTTACCGCAAAAAGAGCACCCAATTTAAAGGACAAACTAGTCCGAAGTGAATTTAGTGCTAATAACGATACATGGCTACAGAGAAGTGTACCCAATGGGTCACATAAATGTGGTAGGTGCAAACTGCCCGTTTATTGAATGAACTGGTGTGTTTGAAAATAGCACTGGTGATGTAGAATATGATATACGATCATTTATTAATTGCAATACGACACGTGTCGTCTACATGATACAGTGCCCGTGCAGGCTCAAATACATTGGTAAAACAAAAAGGGCCATGAAAGAACGGGTGTTAGAACATATGGGTAAAATTAGAGGAGGTAAAGCCATAGGAGGTATTTATGATCATTATAGAGAATGCCATGGTAACGAACTAACTGGAACTTTAGTTAAGGGTATATATAGACTTAAGGTGTCCACCAGGAGGGGGGATTTTGATGAACTACTGTACTGTAAGGAAGCATCATGGATCTTTAAGTTAAAGACCGTGGCACCACTTGGTCTAAATGCAGAACTGGACCTAACTCCGTTTCTACGGATCCAACGATATGATTGATCGACTGGGATGTGTATGAACCCGCAATGAATGATGGGTGCCATGTGAAATAGGTGCTTCCCACATATATGTGTTTATATAAAAATGAACAAAGAAAACAAAGGTGTGATCTATCTACTCCTGTACCCTCATTGTGGATTACCCAAAATGAACCCTGAGACAGATGGAATGTGGATCCATGAATTATGTGGACCTGTTGAAAACCATATTGTGCCATTTTTTGTGATGTAGGGCTCTATCTATCCAAGCGCTTTACGCTTACATGTCGTTTTCATGGCGTTGAGCGGTCTTCCCCCTCACCATAATGTAAAGTGATGATACCCCTATCGTTTCCTTTGGGACTCAAGATGCTTACTTTGCGCAAGTGCCGATTTGTGATGGATACACTTCTGTAAGGCTGACAGCCCATGTTGCTGCCCGTAGATCACAAAATATGCTGTAAGTGCGGGGAAAGGGCGGGCCTTCAGACTGTTTTTAAACCGTATAGTTGTATGTTGAAGCCACACCCTGATGAAGCGTCACACATGACGCGAAACGTCGGTGGGCGGAGCCACGCAGTTTGAGCTTCCAGCCACGCTTCCGCGCTGACGAGTGCTTGACGTCCTATGCACAGCTGGTCTTCCCGCTGCTTGCCTCCCCGGAGAAACACAGCTAACTGGTCTGTATCCTGAGAGAGGCGATTGAACTGTCGGGGGGAACAGATGATAAAGACGGCCTTACATCTATCCAGGCCGCCCCATAAGCAGTACAACTAACCGCGTGGTACACACCGGAGAAGCCAAAGAGACGCCAGCAGCCATGGTTTGGTGAGACCCATCCTTTATTTCCTCATGTGGATATATGTGGATATATCAGCGCTGCGTAATATGTTGGCGCTTTATAAATACAACAAATAAATAAATAAATAAATAAAATAAATATATGAACTGCCATTATCCCAGTCAGCCCCAACTATACGACCACTGAGTGGGGTGACGATCTGACTCCAGTAATAGTGGCCATTGCCTGGAGTTCTGCCGGATTGTGGATATATCTAAGGGGGGCCCCCCAATCAGAAATGATTCATGACACATAGAGCACCAGTATGCAAGCGCGGGATGCATGGAGTATGCATGTGTGAGATTTTCTATGTGCAATACTAATATGGAAATATATATTATTTTACACTGTGTTGATGGCTATATAGCTTTTGCATATGCAATTTTAATTAATGAATCATGAGTGCTCCTTCTACACGTGTATTAATGGAGATTCTCTATGTTCCCTTTTTTTGATTAATAAAATCTTGATACTTGGCATATTAAGGTGGCTGGTAACCCCAATTTGTCTCACATTAGGTTAGGAATACCATAGAGCCTTGCAGATCAGTTATTCCAAGTCCTGGTTTAAGTTATTCAACCTGCTAGGTTTTCGGTTTTCGGGCGGCCTTCAGAAATATTCGAGTCCCTGAGTCGTTCCAACGACGATAGCATCCATACTGTGCATGCGTGAGCCTGGACTCTAGCATGGATGTGCTCGTTTTTAGAATTACAAGGGATGCAAGTAGTTCCAAAGTTTGCCCAAGGAGTACCAAAGACATAGAAGGTCAAATAACTTTAACTGTGGATTGTGCAGGAACGATAGGATGGACCGGGAAGGCTCTATGGTATCCAGAGACTTCCCGTTACCTAGGTATGGTATGTATCTAACTGCATCTTTAGGGAATCAAGCCAAGGTACAGTACTTTTTAGTTTTAAAGGGAACCAGAGAGGAACGGGGGGTGAAAAAAGAAACAGATTTTATACATACCGGGGGCTTCTTCCAGCCCCATAAGCCTGAATCGCTCCCACGCCGCCATCCTCAGCTTCCTGGATCCGCCGGTACCGGACCCGTCACTTCCGGCGGACGCGGCCAATTGTCCGCATCACAGGGGCTCCCTCCATACATGTACGCATGCGGCTGCGCAGTTAACAGCCACATGCGTATCTGTATGGGGAGAGCACCCTGTGATGCGGAGAATTGGCCGCGTCCGCCGGCCGACTTGCCGACTCGCGGCAATGACGGGACCCGGTGGCGGCTGATGCAGGCAGCGGAGGAGTGCGACGTGGGAGCGATCCGTGCGTATGGGGCTGGAGGAAGCCCCAGGTATGTATATTGCATCCTCTCTGGTTCCCTTTAATCATACAAGTTTTAAAATGAACCCGATGAGTAAAGTCTGTAGTTCCTCTTTAAAGGAAACCAGAGCTCATATAAATGTAACGTTTTATACATACCTGGGGCTTCCTCCAGCCCTATACGCACGGATCGCTCCCACGCCACCATCCTCAGTCTTCCCGCAGCTCCGATACTGGTCCCGTCACTTCAGCAAGTTGGGGCCAGTCTACGCAGATGAAGTGCGTCCTCTACGTATCTCTCCAGCGGCTGCTCTTTGCGGATACGCAAAGTGCGCTCTTTGCGGATACGCAAAAGAGCGCACTTCTCCTGCGTCAGACTGGCTCCGACTGACGTAAGTGATGGGACCCAGTACCGAAGCAACGGAAAGGCTGAGGACGGGGGCATGGGAGTGATCCGTGCGTATAGGGCTGGAGGAAGCCCCAGGTATGTATAAAACGTTACATTTATATGAGCTCTGGTACATTTTAAGCCTTCAGAAGTGAGCAGTGCCCCTATGCCACAGTCCAGACTCTGGCATTGGACTGTTGAACAGCTGAGTGGGGTTAGTGACAGAACAGAAGGAGTTGTGCTTATGATGCCAAGTAGCCTATGAATTGATTTAAATATCATTGCAGATACTTGGTGTAATTACAGCATTCCAGAGACCAGAAGCATGGTACAGTTGCTTTAATGTACAATAAATGTATGTACTGTGTTAAATTAGCATCATCTACTTGTAACAATAAATGACAGCTTTAAACTTCTGTAATGATAATGGAGTGTTTTATTTATTAGGTAATGGTTTCCTTTTGGAGACACTTTCCAAATGTTTGCTTTTCTTTCCATAGAAACCCCCACACCCTATATGACATCAGATGTTTTTTATTGCGATTTCTGCAAAGAAAAGTATAAACTGCCTGAGGTTTCTGTAGGACAGACAGCTTTTTTTTTCTTTTCATAATTTTGTACTAGAAGATAAAATCTTGTTTTGAAGATTACTTCTAACACTTAAACTGAGCCAATCTTTCTGAATCAGATGAATCCCCAAGTAGTCAGTCCTACATTACTTCAGACTGTAGAATGGGCATGCATAAAAATGCTATATGGTTACGTCTTACATGAAAAAACTGCATAACCCAGCTTCAATCCACTCCAATCTAAATTAAACCTGTATGGCAAGGGATCAACAAGGGGAACGCAAGTTAAATAACATCTACAGTGGTAGCACCTGAGCCTATAGAAGGTTGGAGATAATCAGTCATTTTTTTCAAGGGCGTGTTTAAACTTACAGTGAACCCAAATTAAAACATTTGATACCAATTACATAAGACGTGATTCATATTAATAATCTAATGAATCGGAAAGACTTACATATTATACGTATTATTTTACTTTTCAGATGTCATCATTGTTATGTCTGGCGGAGAGTGCCTCCATATGCTGGCTGGCATGTCTCAGTTGTCAGCCAGCTCCTTCTGCCAGCCCCTCCCTCCTGAATATGCTTATTAGCTGTGTGATTGTACAGCTACACAAGTGTGACACTGTGTGACCCTGATCATTCTTATCTATTATAAAAAGAAAGTTCCATGAGGGGACCTCTAGAGCAGGGGTGCCCACACTTTTTTGACTCGCGAGTAACTTTGAAAATTACCCAGTTCAAGAAATCTACCAACATTTAAAATAGCCAGGCATAGGTGCCCCCAGTATAGGTAGCCAGGCAGTATAGGTTAGCCAAGCATAGGTGCCCCCAGTAAAGGTTAGCCAGGCATAGGTGCTCCCAGTATAGATAGCCAGGCATAGGTGCCCTCAGTATAGGTTAGCAAGGTACAGTTGCCCCCAGTATAGCTAGCCAGATATAGGTGCCCCAGTACAGGTAGCCAGGCATAGCTACTCCCCATATAAGTAGCTAGGCATAGGTGCCCCCACTATAAGTTAGCAAAGTATAAGTGCCCCCACTGTATAGTATAGGTATAACCAGTATAGGTTAGCTAGACATAGGTGCTGCTAGTATAGGTTAGCTAGGCATAGGTGCCGCAAGTATAGGTTAGCTAAGCATAGGCGCCCCCCATATAGGTACAGTATATGTTACCCATATGTAGGGTTAAACAAGAAGTGGTCACGACAAATCTTGCAGCTCATCAAAGCATCACATCCTTTTCCATGCTACACAGGAGGGAGGACAACATAATATTCTATAGATAGGATAAAGAAAAGTCAGGTTTAAAAGCAGGGAATATTGATCAGTTCAGCTTATTAGCATGGATGATTGTCATGAATGTAGCTATTAATCAAGAATGAACAGTGCAAGTGCACATAATACATTGGAAATGTGATAAAACTGACACTGTAATATTGAGCAAAGAATACGTAAAAGAGAATTCATATATCCATTTCACTTATGTGCATGGGAAGAATGTAAAAGATCAATACATTTACATTTATTACAAATATAATTACAGGCTAAGCATCGTAAGGGCTGTGGTACACAAGTGACCTTACATCAAAGCCTGTAGGAAGACATTACATGTTTGTGCAGCTACAAGTTCCTGTTAGTGTGACATGATTATTAACAGCTGCACCGATTAACATTAGTAACAACAGGGCAGGCGATATTAAAGAGTACCTGAAGTGAGGTAAAAAAAAGTTTGATACTTACCTCAGTAGAGGGAAGCCTCTGGATATCCTCTTATGCCCCTCTGATTATGCGCTGGGACCCTTAGGTACCCACCTCATGATTTTTCCAGTGGTTTTCCCAATGGCCGGCGATTTTTGAGCGACAAGCGGCCATTTATGCAATCTTGCGATGTTGGTACAGGCCCATGATCACACGAAAGTCATTTAGCATCACACAGCGATAAAGCTGTTACTGCAGAACCAGTCTTTAAGATCCCTGGCGGCTCCCACGTAAAGTACCGTGATCGCTGAAGTCTCATTCACACTGTCACGTGCCATGTCATGATGTCGCGCATACTCACTGGCCAGAAGATCCTGCGTCACAAAGTGAGTATGTAGCTTCAGAAATTATTGGACAATAACCTTGACTGTGGTGCTTGTGGCCATGCTCCTCTCGGCGCACAATCACGGCTCCGCCTGTGGGGTGCAACGTAAGGCTCGCACCTGTGCAGTAGTACAGAGATGCTTGTGCATGGCTTTTTGCTCTGTGCACTAGTGGCTCCATGCTACTGCTTCGGCACAAACACTACTGGTGCCTATGCAGCGTGGCTGCTTCCAATCACAGAGGGGAGCACGGTTGTGAAGAAGATGGGGGTCCTGGAGAGAAGCGGAGGGTTTGATTACAGTGGTGAGTATCTAACTTTTTTTTCCATGTAAGATTTGTTTTAAGGTTGGGTTCACACTATGCCAGAGCAGTACCATATCTGTATATTGTACAGATGCATTGTAACACCTGAAGGGTTCCTGATTGGTAATGACCTAGTCTTACAGCCTTGTGCACACATACAATTATTGTTGCCTGCAGGGATCAGCACTTGATCTTTCTGGTGACAGTTCAGGGCCGGCTCCTGTGAAGCTCTGTCCTTTTGCTGTGCAGGGGGAGGAGTTGGGATGATGTGCAGCACAGGATAGAGCAGTATCTGAGGGAGAGGAGAACAATAGGCTGACGGGGTGCGCGTGTGTGTGTGTTTTGTCAGGCGTCGGTGTTGCTAAAGATCTTGCATGGCTGATCATTAGGTGACATTAGGGAGCTCCTGTACACTTGGTACAATTTCAGCT
Source organism: Hyperolius riggenbachi (assembly GCF_040937935.1). NCBI lineage: Eukaryota > Metazoa > Chordata > Amphibia > Anura > Hyperoliidae > Hyperolius > Hyperolius riggenbachi. The sequence goes on along the minus strand of NC_090651.1, from coordinate 146,814,788 downwards.
GAGATGATCCTTAACGGCTGCCTTGGTTGCGTTTCAAGAGAAACTGTAACCAAGGATTTAACTTCATCCCAATCAGTAGTGGATACCCCCATTCCCACGAGAAATCTTTTCCTTTTCACAAACGGATCATCAGGGGGCTCTGTATGGCTGATATTGTGGTGAAACCCCTCCCACAGTGTGATGTCAGGACCACGGTTCTGACATCACACTGTGGGAGCCTTGTTGCATTTTGGGAAATAACACTGCCAAAAAAGGAAGCGATATCTCCTTCCTCTGACATCACCTGCCAGCAGTAAAAATGTCACCATGTGATAAATGACAGAATGTAAATCAGGGAGAGGAAAGATTTTACAATAGGCAAACACTGACTAAATCATTTATGCATAATTATTGTAAAGATAAAGCACTTTTTTTAATTACATTATTTTCACTGGAGTTCCTCTTTAATCCAGTGTGTGTACCTAGCTTTATAACCATTATTAAACAATCAAAGACATAGAAACATCACTTTAAAGGAAGATAAAGACTTAATAGTGAGGGTATAGAGAAGCCCAGATGGTTTGGACAAGAGGTCCCTGTTTTTTTAATGGAAACCCAGTAATTGGGAAGAATTTAGTTCTCAAATCTTCCTGCAGCCAACCGATCCATCTTAGGGAACCTCTTCACCTGTTTGACTCAGCGTGAGTCGAATAGGCTCCTTCCAGCCGTGCTTCCTGTTGTAGACTAGTGCATCCATACTGGAAATGTGTGAGTAAGGTCCGAGCATGCCCAGTAGAAGCAAGAGCATGAGCTTGTGCACGTTGGAAAAGAGCCTTGCACAAGCAGCTTTGTTCTACTGAGCATTTGTGGACTCGCACATGCCCAATATGGATGTGCTGGTCCACAGCTAGGAGTGTGGCCAGAAGAACCTGTTGAGTCCAATAGGTAAATATGGTCCCTACACTGTTTGATGGGCTAAAGGAGGTTCCAGGAAGACACTGGACCAACCAGAGGCTTTCTACTACAGGGGTAAGTATGTAATTATTATTTTTTTTGTAGACTCCAAGTGTACTTTGAAAAACTTAAAAATTGATGATCAAACAAGAATGGCACACATTTTACTCTGGGTGAAATCTTTGTTCATCCTTACATTCTTATCACAGGGTTAAGGTGGCCATACACAATACAATAAAATAATCCAATTGCACAGCAATTTGATAAAAACGATCAGTTGTACAGAAATATTAAAAATATTTTTGTCATCCATTCGAAATCTGATCAAATTTCTCTTTTGTTTTTTTCAATAGAAGTTGATCGGGAATGGTGGATTTTTCTTGATCATTTCTGATGAAAATTGAATGGTGTAAGGTAGATTGTGAATTTCTTAGTGTACAGACCCCAAGCAATTTTTCTCAGAGTTTTCAATCATTTGTTTTCATAATTGGGGAAACGCTGAACATGTGTTTGTGTGTAGTACATGGTCATATTTTTTAAATGTTACAATCAATCAGAAAAATTGGGTGTAATTTCTAAAAAAATAATTAAAAATCGATCCAAGGCTCTCTCTTCCCACATCCTGCTTACATAGCAGAAAGCTGGGCAGAGTCGGAGACGGTCACCGAGAGCAGTATGAAGGTGTTAGGGAGGCACTCTCTCTGACTAGTTTGTATGATAACGTTATATGAGTTATAAATATTCAGGTATATGAGCCCTAATAAGAGACGTGAGGTTGAGCAGAGTCATCCTCCCTATTAAAGATTCTGCAACAAGGAGAGCACTTGTCTTAGGTTGTGTGTTTTATAAGCCTAGGGGTGGCCATTTGGTTTCTATCTCTTGTAGCGTGCTTATATTGACACAACACCTTGTGGTATCTTTAATATTAAACACATCTTTCTGGATATCTGCTTCCTTTAATCTGTTTATTATCTCTGTAGACATTTTATATAAACAGACATGTTGAAGAATAAGGGGGTGTAGTCTAGTAGAATGCTCAGAATTCTGCGTGTTTTGTTCATACTTTAAACACTGTGCAAATATTTCTCATTTTATCACAAACTACAAATTAAAATATGTAATAAACTCTGAAAGTTAAGGTAAACCAAACATTTCTAGATAGCATATACAATGTAATTTTATTGTCAGTGGCTCCAGTAGGTCTCTTTTATTTCATTATTACAAGTTAAAGGGCAGGAAAAATTCCTCAGCACATATAACTGACTCGGGAATAAAGGTGTCCATCACCTATGCAGTCTTGCACTATGCAGCCTGCAGGCTGACCAAATCTGAAGGGGAAACTTATAGTTTGGTTTATCTGGTCCAGTTTGGCTAATTGGTGCCCTTAAAGGAGAACTGTAGTGAGAGGTATATGGAGGCTGCCATATTTATTTCCTTTTAAGCAATACCAGTTGCCTGGCTATTCAGCTAATCCTCTGCCTCTAATACTTTCAGCCATAGGCCCTGAACAAGCATGCAGCAGATCAGGTGTTTCTGACAAATTTAGACAGATATGACAAGATTAGCTGCATGCTTGTTTTTGGTGTGATTCAGACACTTCTTTAGGCAAATAGACCATCAGGGCTGCCAGGCAACTGGTATTGCTTAAAAGGAAATAAATATGGCAGCCTCCATATCCCTCTCACTACAGTTCTCCTTTAAAATTGGCCTTAAAGGGAACCAGAGACGAAGCACACTCATGTATTTTACCATATATATCAGTGGGAACATTACAGAAAACACCTACCCTGCTCTCTGTTTCATTATTTACTGTTCAGATTGCTTCTAATCAGCCCTGATAAAATCCCCGACTGAGCATTCATTCTGGCTTTGTTCTGGAATCTTTATAGCTGAGTCTGTCTTCTGTGCTGTCTTTTCAAGCCCAAGCCTACCCCCTTGTGGCTCTGCTCAGGATCATTATAGCTGAGTCATTATAGCAAAGCCAGACTAAATGCTCAGTGATTTTATCAGGGCTAATTAGAAGCAATCTGAACAGTAAATAATGAAACAGTGAGCAGGGGAGGTGTTTTCTCTAATGTTCCCACTGATATATATGGTAAAATACATGAGGATGCTTTGTCTCTGGTTCTCTTTAAGGAGGCCCATACACACATAGGGCTTGATTCACAAAGCGGTGCAAACTGTTTAGCACGGGTGTGCTAAACAGTTAGCACGTGAAGTGCCGTTCACGGACTTTTGCGCACGCAAAGTGCCGCGATTCGCGCGACCGCGGACTTTTGCGCGCGCAATTTGCCGCGACTCATGGACCAAACAGATCAATCCCAGATCAATCCCGCTCTGATCTGAATCTGATCAGAGAGTGATCCATCCCCCTCCCCCCCCATCTATTGAAAACCTATTGAACTGCAATGTTGCTCTGATCAATACAGTGCAGCGCTGTGGTCTGTCGATCTCCCTCCACCACCCAATCAACCGAAATGTACTATCCGTTCCTATTATAATTTTGATGTATTTTTTACCACAAGTTGATTGAAATTATGATTGATGTGGCTCGCTGCATCATAGATAACAAGCAGATTAGATCACGTAACAAGCGATTGTAATTACGATGCCTGTATTGCCACCTTTAGCCTTTAGCCTTCCATAAGAACAAAAGACAGTAACTGACTGATGCTTTAGATCAGGGGTCTCAAACTCACGGCCCGCGGGCCATTTGCGGCCCTCAATACAATATTTTGTGGCCGGCAAAAGCTTCCTTATAGTTCGCTTCAGTGCTCCCAAGAAATCCGCCGCATCCCCGCAGCTAAACGAGGGCTGCAGAGCCCCCAAATCGCCCAGGGTCAATCCGCCGGCATTTCCTGGAAGGGGCAGAGCTTTCAGCTTCAGCTCTGCCCCTCCTGACATCAATCGCGGCGCATCGCCGCCTCTGCCCACCCCTCTCACTCTTCCTTCACAGAGAGGGGCCGGGAGAGGCGGTGATGCGCCGCGATTGATGTCAGGAGGGGCAGAGCTGAAGCTGAAAGCTCTGCCCCTTCCTGGAAATGCCGGCGGATTGTCCCCCGGGCGATTTGGGGGCTCTGCAGCCCTCGTTTTGCGGCTGGGACACGGCGGACTACTTGTAATGGGAGCATTGAAGAATACTATAAGATAAAATAGGCAAAATAGTTCGCTTCAGTGTGAATTTGATTTGAAATAAAAATCAATGCAAGGGGGGAGGGGGGGTGGGGTGGGGGGGGGGGTTGGGCTGCTAATTGACTTTTTTTGTGAAATCCCTTATGTGGCCCAGCCTCATCCTGACTTTGCCTCCTGCGGGCCCCCAGGTAAATTGAGTTTGAGACCCCTGCTTTAGATTGTCAGCTCCTCTGTGGGACAGTTGGTGACATGACTTTATACACTATGCAAAAATGCTGTAGAAGATGCGAGTCCTGTATAAATACACAAGGTAGTAATAGATATTGTTTACCTATTCTGCCATTTTTCATCACTTTACACTGTTTCAGAAAATAATCTTGTTTATTTTCTATGTCTCTGCTGCAGCTTCTAACTATGTACTGCCTGATTTACTACAAAGCCGTGAAAACCGTGATTGTGTACTGCTTCTGTCCATTGCTCCCCCTACACTCCTGCTGAGACTTGCTGGGATTGACCACAGGAAGAACCAGCATGTCCTATCTTTATAAAATATTGACGTTTTGATTGTAATATTGATAGAAAATGCCATAGTTTCAATGCATTTTTAACAAATTTGATATTTTTATCTAGGGGTGTAGTCACTAAATTGCATAAAGAAAAGTAATGTGCATAAAGTCTTACTGCTCCATGAGTAGAGCGTAATGCAATACATTACATGCAATACATTACACTCATCATGCTTAAAGAGAGTCTGAAGCCTTATAAAATTGCTCTTTTTATTTAACATTCATCTTCTACACCAGCGGTCCTCAAACTAAGGCCCGCGGGCTGAATGTGGCCCGCCAAGGCTTTTTCACTGGCCCCCAAATACAAAATGTATAACTTCCAGATATGGACCACTGCACCTTTAAATATCGTCAGCCCGCATATAGAATAGCAGTGCTGGCCCCACCCATCCACATACTGTAGAAGCCAGCGAGCAGTAATTCGCTGGTTTCCAATCCAGTTCTGCATCAGGTGACTCTGCAGTCCAACTGGACGGCAGGTTGTCACCTGGGTATGCTTCACTGTCTGGTGCACAAAGACGTTCTTCCAGCACTGCATGACTGAATGGCTGCTGCTGGGAGTTCTCCTACAGGCATGGTTGGGGTAAATCAATACTTAGATTCAATTCATCATTTTATGTACGTGTGTTTTGGCCCCCCTGGAGGTCTGAAGTATGTTGACCCGGCCCTTGACCGAGAAAGTTTGGGGACCCCTGTTCTACACTATCACCCAAGCTAAAATGCTGCATCCCTGCGGAAGAACACAGTCATTAAACCCCCCCAAATCCCCTGAGCAAAATGTGGGCAGTGCTTCCTGGTAGAGGCAGAGCTTAGGACTGTAGCCCTGCCTCTACTCGCGTCAATCCCCGCTGATCCGCGCGGAATGACGCGAATGGAGACACAGCTACAGCGGCAAGCTCTGCCGTCCCGAAGTGGTGCGCGCAAAACTTTACTTGCGCAAACTTTTACGTGTGCTAAAATAGCACGTGAGCATTAACAGCTTTGCAGTGCAAACTACTTAGCACTCTAGTTTACACGTGCAATGCTTTTAGGCGTGCTGACTGGGTTAGCACCCTTTAGTGAATCAAGCCCCATGTGTTTATTTTAAATAATTTTATTCACTTCAGGTTCCCTTTAATGTCTAATGTATTGATAAAAATTAAATAGTGTGTAGGTACTTTTAGTGGCCAACTTTAAACTGGATGATGTACTGTAGTGCCCACAGAGGATGTTCAGTACTTTGTGCAGGAGTTATGATTACTGTACAGCCACCCAAGTATTTGCTTGCACAGCTAAATCTATTGGTGCTATTAGTGTTTAACTAGTGTGTTTATTATTAATAACAAGCAATTTTGTGCCAAGGGGGCACAGGTTGGGGTGGACAGGCATGAACACATATTAGGATTACGGCATTGTGGCTAAACAGGTAGAGAAAAAAAAGCGTATGTAATTAATTTCCAATGGTCACGTTTACACATAGTGCAATCTGGATACGATTTTTGATCTTAAAGTGTACCTGAGGCGAAAGGGAGGAACGGATTTGTACTTATATGGGGTTTCCTCCAGCCCCCTCTTGGGGCCAAGAACAGTCTGTGCATGTGCAGTACATAAAAATTGTAACAGCCACAAGAGTGTGAGGGAGGAGGTGTGTGACCCGGAATGATGCATGCATGGTGGACCGCAACCCAGCTGTCCTGCAGACTTCACAGTGGCACAACAGATGGGATCGGAAGGACATTGAAGGAGCAGATGGACTACAGTGGGCTGTAGGAAGCCTTAGGTAAGAAAAAATCCTTTCCTCCCTTTCGTCTCAGGTTTACTAACATAATGGTATTTTGCTTTACTTGGGGCTTCTTCCGGTCCCATAAGGCTGTGTGTCACTTCTGCTGTTCTGCAGGCTTCGGCTGTCAGCCTTGTTCTGCTCATGCACAGGCTTGCGCCTCTCGCCTCTCCCTATTGAGCTCACAGTGGGACTCTGCAGAACAGCGGAACGGCAGAGAGAGATACACACAGACCTCTAGGGGTCGGAAGAAGCCCCAGGTAAGTAAAACACAATACCCTTGTGTTACTTTTTAAGGGATGTACACACACTCGCAAAGAATGTAGCCTGCAATAATTGGAACATGATCCCTCACAGTTTGGGTTCATGTGTTGTACCAATGCATCAGGAGGCCTTGCCTGGTGGGGGGAGATGGAATGACGGTGCAGGGCGGAGCATCTTCCAGCAGGAGGGTAAGAGGAAACTGTGCATTAAGCTGAGGTGATCCGGTTCTCTGAACCTCTTGATGAAGCATGGAGGAGGCTGCACACACTAAATTCTCAGCAGAGGTAGCCCCAAACTGGCCATCTTGGCCAAGAAACCTCCAGTGTATGTATAATGCATTTTATATTCAGACTCATTGGGTGGGTCATGGAGTTGACTAAAGCATGTTACACAGGGTAGATGAAAGTGTCAGACAGGAATCCAGCATTTGTACATTTATCCTGAAATCTCATTTAAAAATATGCCACTAACAGTAAATGGTGCCGCCGTTTCTTTCTGGTCGAATCTGTTGGGAAAGTTGATAAGTGTATGGGCACTTTTACACTCCACATTTGTTTTACTTGCCGGTGCCTCCAGCTTTCTTTTGTTTACTTTTGTGACCATTAAAAATACCCTTAACACTTTGACTGTGTTGTCCCCCTCTGCCAGCTCAGATTGGCAGTCTGATGAAGATGTGTGGCTGCCAGATCATGCATAAAAACAAATCATGTTTTTCACATACTGAGGACACCTGCCAAGCATTTCTGCAGAGGTCTAACACATCCCTTTGACAGGCTGTTGTTAGTCAGATTGAAGGCTTGGAATGGAGAACATAACCTGTTAATATTATATTCCCAAGTGAAGCAAAATTCCATAAACAATGTATGTTTGTTATTAATATGTATACAATATACATTTCTATACCTTCCAAACTTCTTTATGACTTTTAGTCCACATTCACAGTGGGGCATAACAGAGGCATTTCAACAGTCACCACGGGCCGAGGAGGAGTCCATTGGTTCCGTCGATCGTTGGAATATTAAACAAAGCTACGGTCGAGCACCCAACTAAGCTCTTTTGAGTTCGATTTTTCCAGCATGCTAGATTGATCGGGCGGCCATAATCGAATTGGCTGAAAATCGGTGCCTCAAATCAAGTAATGTATTTGCACCTTTAGAGGATTCCCTCACAGAGTGCACCAATTCTGAGAAGCCTACCTATCTCTTCCTGTTTTACAACAGTTTTGTTTTCAATCAATTTATATTTAATTTTGAGAAAAATAGAACATCAAAGTGATACACCCAATGTAAACAATTTACTAGTACACATATTTGCAGAAATAACTATAAGACAGGTTAAGAAAATAGTTAAATATTTCGAACTTTTATATAATCCAGGGATTACCACAAGTATGCAGATTGAGCCTTGTAGTTAGAGTGGCCAGTATTAAATTGTAGTTAATACAATAGTTTCTGAGGAAGTCGAGAACGTAGAATTAGGATGGATAGTTTAAAGTAAAGATCAGAGGGCATTAGATATTGCGTGTTAAGATTATAGACAGTAGGAGGAGTGCACCACCCATTAACTTGACCGTACACGGTTGGGTGGTGACAGACTCATTCAATGTTTCACCTAACTAGCCTATAGAGCCCATGTTTCAGCAAAGAAGGAAATAGCACCTTCTTAAAGGGAACCTGAACTGAAAATTAAAAGTCAAAATAAACATACACACGTCATACTTACCTCCCGTGTAGTCTACCCCTCAATCTCTTTCTCCTCTCCTGCATCCTGTTTGTCCACCGTGATCAATGGAATTCATGGAATTCTCCGTCCTCCATTTTGAAAATAGCCATTACCCCATAACAGCTTCTGGGTCAGCACACTGTTAAACTGTAGTATTGCCCACTTGAGCCATAGGGTAACATGGACATTACCTTGCTCATCAGTTGTCCTTTCAGATATACAGTGGCTTGCAAAAGTATTTGGCCCCCTTGAAGTTTTCCACATTTTGTCACATAACTGCCACAAACGTGAATCAATTTTATTGGAATTCCACATGAAAGACCAATACAAAGTGGTGTACATATGAGAAGTGGAACGAAAATCATACATGATTCCAAACATTTTTTACACATAAATAACTGCAAAGTAGGGTGTGCGTAATTATTCAGCCCCCTGAGTCAATACTTTCTAGAACCACCTTTTTAGCTACAATTACAGCTGCCAGTCTTTTAGAGTATGTTCTACCAGCTTTGCACATCTAGAGACTGAAATCTTTGCCCATTCTTCTTCGCAAAACAGCTCCAGCTCAGTCAGATTAGATGGACAGCGTTTGTGAGCAGCAGTTTTCAGATCTTGCCACAGATTCTTGATTGGTTTTAGATCTGGGCTTTGACTGGGCCATTCTAATACATGAATATGTTTTGTTTTAATCCATTCCATTGTTGCCCTGGCTTTATGTTTAGGGTTGTTGTCCTGCTGGAAGGTGAACCACCACCCCATTTTCAAGTCTTTTGCAGACTCCAAGAGGTTTTCTTCCAAGATTGCCCTGTATTTGGCTCCATCCATCTTCCCATCAACTCTGACCAGCTTCCCTGTCCCTGCTGAAGAGAAGCACCCCCAGATCATGATGCTGCCACCACCATATTTGACAGTGGGGATGGTGTGTTCAG